>NW_027013815.1:225000-240000 GCF_036934945.1 Oncorhynchus masou masou | reverse complement strand
GACTAGTGTCAGCATGTCCCTTGATGATCATCTAGAGGGTATTAATGACTAGAGTCAGCATGTCCCTTCCCCCATGTTGATGATCATCTAGAGGGTATTAATGACTAGTGTCAGCATGTCCCTTCCCCCATGTTGATGTTCATCTAGAGGGTATTAATGACTAGTGTCAGCATGTCCCTTCCCCCATGTTGATGATCATCTAGAGGGTATTAATGACTAGTGTCAGCATGTCCCTTCCCCCATGTTGATGATCATCTAGAGGGTATTAATGACTAGAGTCAGCATGTCCCTTCCCCCATGTTGATGATCATCTAGAGGGTATTAATGACTAGTGTCAGCATGTCCCTTCCCCCATGTTGATGATCATCTAGAGGGTATTAATGACTAGTGTCAGCATGTCCCTTCCCCCATGTCGATGATCATCTAGAGGGTATTAATGACTAGGGGCAGCATGTCCCTTCCCCCATGTTGATGATCATCTAGAGGGTATTAATGACTAGTGTCAGCATGTCCCTTCCCCCATGTTGATGATCATCTAGAGGGTATTAATGACTAGTGTCAGCATGTCCCTTCCCCCATGTCGATGATCATCTAGAGGGTATTAATGACTAGTGTCAGCATGTCCCTTCCCCCATGTTGAGGCTCATCTAGAGGGTATTAATGACTAGTGTCAGCATGTCCCTTCCCCCATGTTGATGATCATCTAGAGGGTATTAATGACTAGTGTCAGCATGATCCCTTGATGATCATCTAGAGGGTATTAATGACTAGTGTCAGCATGTCCCTTCCCCCATGTTGATGATCATCTAGAGGGTATTAATGACTAGTGTCAGCATGTCCCTTCCCCCATGTTGAGGCTCATCTAGAGGGTATTAATGACTAGTGTCAGCATGTCCCTTCCCCCATGTTGATGATCATCTAGAGGGTATTAATGACTAGTGTCAGCATGATCCCTTGATGATCATCTAGAGGGTATTAATGACTAGTGTCAGCATGTCCCTTCCCCCATGTTGATGATCATCTAGAGGGTATTAATGACTAGTGTCAGCATGTCCCTTCCCCCATGTTGATGATCATCTAGAGGGTATTAATGACTAGTGTCAGCATGTCCCTTCCCCCATGTCGATGATCATCTAGAGGGTATTAATGACTAGTGTCAGCATGTCCCTTCCCCCATGTTGATGATCATCTAGAGGGTATTAATGACTAGTGTCAGCATGTCCCTTCCCCCATGTTGATGATCATCTAGAGGGTATTAATGACTAGTGTCAGCATGTCCCTTCCAATGTCGATGATCATCTAGAGGGTATTAATGACTAGTGTCAGCATGTCCTTCCCCCATGTTGATGATCATCTAGAGGGTATTAATGACTAGTGTCAGCATGTCCCTTCCCCCATGTTGATGATCATCTAGAGGGTATTAATGACTAGTGTCAGCATGTCCCTTCCCCATGTCGATGATCATCTAGAAGGTATTAATGACTAGTGTCAGCATGTCCCTTCCCCCATGTTGATGATCATCTAGAGGGTATTAATGACTAGTGTCAGCATGTCCCTTCCCCCATGTTGATGATCATCTAGAGGGTATTAATGACTAGTGTCAGCATGTCCCTTCCCCATGTCGATGATCATCTAGAGGGTATTAATGACTAGTGTCAGCATGTCCCTTCCCCATGTTGATGATCATCTAGAGGGTATTAATGACTAGTGTCAGCATGTCCCTTCCCCCATGTTGATGATCATCTAGAGGGTATTAATGACTAGTGTCAGCATGTCCCTTCCCCATGTTGATGATCATCTAGAGGGTATTAATGACTAGTGTCAGCATGTCCCTTCCCCATGTTGATGATCATCTAGAGGGTATTAATGACTAGTGTCAGCATGTCCCTTCCCCCATGTTGATGATCATCTAGAGGGTATTAATGACTAGTGTCAGCATGTCCCTTCCCCATGTTGATGATCATCTAGAGGGTATTAATGACTAGTGTCAGCATGATCCCTTGATGATCATCTAGAGGGTATTAATGACTAGTGTCAGCATGTCCCTTCCCCCATGTCGATGATCATCTAGAGGGTATTAATGACTAGTGTTAGCATGTCCCTTGATGATCATCTAGAGGGTATTAATGACTAGTGTCAGCATGATCCCTTGATGATCATCTAGAGGGTATTAATGACTAGTGTCAGCATGTCCCTTCCCCCATGTTGATGATCATCTAGAGGGTATTAATGACTAGTGTCAGCATGTCCCTTCCCCCATGTTGATGATCATCTAGAGGGTATTAATGACTAGTGTCAGCATGTCCCTTCCCCATGTTGATGATCATCTAGAGGGTATTAATGACTAGTGTCAGCATGTCCCTTCCCCCATGTTGATGATCATCTAGAGGGTATTAATGACTAGTGTCAGCATGTCCCTTCCCCATGTTGATGATCATCTAGAGGGTATTAATGACTAGTGTTAGCATGTCCCTTCCCCCATGTTGATGATCATCTAGAGGGTATTAATGACTAGTGTCAGCATGTCCCTTCCCCCATGTTGATGATCATCTAGAGGGTATTAATGACTAGTGTCAGCATGCCCCTTGATGATCATCTAGAGGGTATTAATGACTAGTGTCAGCATGTCCCTTCCCCATGTTGATGATCATCTAGAGGGTATTAATGACTAGTGTCAGCATGTCCCTTCCCCCATGTTGATGATCATCTAGAGGGTATTAATGACTAGTGTCAGCATGTCCCTTCCCCCATGTCGATGATCATCTAGAGGGTATTAATGACTAGTGTCAGCATGTCCCTTCCCCCATGTTGATGATCATCTAGAGGGTATTAATGACTAGTGTCAGCATGTCCCTTCCAATGTCGATGATCATCTAGAGGGTATTAATGACTAGTGTCAGCATGTCCCTTCCCCCATGTTGATGATCATCTAGAGGGTATTAATGACTAGTGTCAGCATGTCCCTTCCCCCATGTTGATGATCATCTAGAGGGTATTAATGACTAGTGTCAGCATGTCCCTTCCCCCATGTTGATGATCATCTAGAGGGTATTAATGACTAGTGTCAGCATGTCCCTTCCCCCATGTTGATGATCATCTAGAGGGTATTAATGACTAGTGTCAGCATGTCCCTTCCCCCATGTTGATGATCATCTAGAGGGTATTAATGACTAGTGTCAGCATGTCCCTTCCCCCATGTTGATGATCATCTAGAGGGTATTAATGACTAGTGTCAGCATGTCCCTTCCCCCATGTTGATGATCATCTAGAGGGTATTAATGACTAGTGTCAGCATGTCCCTTCCCCATGTTGATGATCATCTAGAGGGTATTAATGACTAGTGTCAGCATGTCCCTTCCCCCATGTCGATGATCATCTAGAGGGTATTAATGACTAGTGTCAGCATGTCCCTTCCCCCATGTCGATGATCATCTAGAGGGTATTAATGACTAGTGTCAGCATGTCCCTTCCCCCATGTTGATGATCATCTAGAGGGTATTAATGACTAGTGTCAGCATGTCCCTTCCCCCATGTCGATGATCATCTAGAGGGTATTAATGACTACTGTCAGCATGATCCCTTGATGATCATCTAGAGGGTATTAATGACTAGTGTCAGCATGTCCCTTGATGATCATCTAGAGGGTATTAATGACTAGTGTCAGCATGTCCCTTCCCCCATGTTGATGATCATCTAGAGGGTATTAATGACTAGTGTCAGCATGTCCCTTCCCCATGTTGATGATCATCTAGAGGGTATTAATGACTAGTGTCAGCGTGTCCCTTCCCCATGTTGATGATCATCTAGAGGGTATTAATGACTAGTGTTAGCATGTCCCTTCCAATGTCGATGATCATCTAGAGGGTATTAATGACTAGTGTTAGCATGTCCCTTCCCCCATGTTGATGATCATCTAGAGGGTATTAATGACTAGTGTCAGCATGTCCCTTCCCCCATGTTGATGATCATCTAGAGGGTATTAATGACTAGTGTCAGCATGATCCCTTGATGATCATCTAGAGGGTATTAATGACTAGTGTCAGCATGTCCCTTCCCCCATGTTGATGATCATCTAGAGGGTATTAATGACTAGTGTCAGCATGATCCCTTGATGATCATCTAGAGGGTATTAATGACTAGTGTCAGCATGTCCCTTCCCCCATGTTGATGATCATCTAGAGGGTATTAATGACTAGTGTCAGCATGTCCCTTCCCCCATGTTGATGATCATCTAGAGGGTATTAATGACTAGCTCTCTATACCTTTCCTTTTTCTTTTAAAATCTATGTTGCTTCTCACAATAATAGTCATATGAAAATAGATACAGCTCACCTGTGTGTTTGAGTCTGAGAATCAGCACTTTAAACCCTCACTGCAATACAGCATGTAAATGACTGCCACAACCACACGACGTAACCCTTATATTATTCTGTATTCAAACTGTTGCTCCGGTACGCGGTTCTACTAGGAGCAAGTCATCTAGAACCCTGGAGAACCGACAACGTTTCCAGCACACAGCGCCAGCTGTGAAGAACTAAACCACTGTGCTCAGCGTAAAACTCCTTTTAAAACTCAACCTTTTCCTCCATCATCCTTTGAAGATTTTTTTTTTTTTTTTTAGTGAGAAAAAGTTGCTGTGCGCCGCGAACTCCTTTTTATCCAGTCAAACCCCGATGGAGATTGAGCAGAGGCTTGGTGCTGTGTGTGTGTGTGTGTGTGTGTGTGTGTGTGTGTGTGTGTGTGTGTGTGTGTGTGTGTGTGTGTGTGTGTGTGTGCGTGCGTGCGTGCGTGCGTGCGTGCGTGCGTGCGTGTGTGTCTCTCTGTGTTTCTCTCTGTGTTTGTGTGTATGAGTGTGTGTGTGTGTTTATGTGTGTGTGTTTGTCTGTGTGTTTGTCTGTGTGTGTGTGTGTGTGTGTGTGTGTGTGTGTGCGTGCGTGCGTGCGTGCGTGTGTGTGTGTGTCTCTCTCTGTGTTTCTCTCTGTGTTTGTGTGTATGAGTGTGTGTGTGTGTTTATGTGTGTGTGTTTGTGTGTGTGAGTGTCTGTGTGTGTGTGTGTGTGTGGTGTGTGTGTGTGTGGTGTGTGTGTGTGTGTGGTGTGTGTGTGTGTGTGTGTGTGTGTGTCTCTCTCTGTGTTTCTCTCTGTGTTTGTGTGTATGAGTGTGTGTGTGTGTTTATGTGTGTGTGTGTGTGTGTGTGTGTGTGTGTGTGTGTGTGTGTGTGTGTGTGTGTGTGTGTGTGTGTGTGAGAGAGAGCTGAACTAAGCAGCGCTGCATTGTCGGCTCTGACAGTCATCACAGTCCCGGGACGACTCTGTCACATCAGCAGCCTCACAAAGTGACAAGACAGGGTATGTGTGTGTGTGAGTGAGAAATGAGCCCTTCTTCTACAATGGACCTCTCTTGGGGAAGTCTTTATTAAAACAAGTGTAGAAATATAAATAAAGCAAGGGAAGGAAAGAAGAGAGAGAGAGAGAGAGAGAGAAGCTGGTGAAAAAGAGAAGCCAGAGACAGCAGTCATCTTATTTTGTCTTTGGATCGTTTGACTCCTTTGAAATCTGCTGTCAAACAGCGAAGCTCTGCTATAGTAACTGTCCCGTCAAGACATCCACAGTTAAACTATCTGGGAATAACAAGTAGCAATTAAACTAAGACAATTAGAGGATGTGTTTCTGAGGTGTCTCAATGTGTATCTGGGGGAATGGAAGTTTTCAGGTTCCGGTTCAGGAGGTTAGCTGTATCTGGGGGAATGGAGGTATTCAGGTTCAGGAGGTTAGCTGTATCTGGGGGAATGGAGGTATTCAGGGTCAGGAGGTTAGCTGTATCTGGGGGAATGGAGGTATTCAGGTTCAGGAGGTTAGCTGTATCTGGGGGAATGGAGGTATTCAGGTTCAGGAGGTTAGCTGTATCTGGGGGAATGGAGGTATTCATGTTCAGGAGGTTAGCTGTATCTGGGGGAATGGAGGTATTCATGTTCAGGAGGTTAGCTGTATCTGGGGGAATGGAGGTATTCAGGTTCAGAAGGTTAGCTGTATCTGGGGGAATGGAGGTATTCAGGTTCAGGAGGTTAGCTGTATCTGGGTTAATGGAGGTATTCAGGTTCAGGAGGTCAGCTGTATCTGGGGGAATGGAGGTATTCAGGTTCAGGTTCAGGAGGTTAGCTGTATCTGGGGGAATGGAGGTATTCAGGTTCAGGAGGTTAGCTGTATCTGGGGGAATGGAGGTATTCAGGTTCAGGTTCAGGAGGTTAGCTGTATCTGGGGGAATGGAGGTATTCAGGTTCAGGAGGTTAGCTGTATCTGGGGGAATGGAGGTATTCAGGTTCAGGAGGTTAGCTGTATCTGGGGGAATGGAGGTATTCAGGTTCAGGAGGTTAGCTGTATCTGGGGGAATGGAGGTATTCAGGTTCAGGAGGTTAGCTGTATCTGGGGGAATGAAGGTATTCAGGTTCAGGAGGTTAGCTGTATCTGGGGGAATGGAGGTATTCAGGTTCAGGAGGTTAGCTGTATCTGGGGGAATGAAGGTATTCAGGTTCAGGAGGTTAGCTGTATCTGGGGCAATGGAGGTATTCAGGTTCAGGAGGTTAGCTGTATCTGGGGGAATGGAGGTATTCAGGTTCAGGAGGTTAGCTGTATCTGGGGGAATGGAGGTATTCAGGTTCAGGAGGTTAGCTGTATCTGGGGGAATGGAGGTATTCAGGTTCAGGAGGTTAGCTGTATCTGGGGAATGGAGGTATTCAGGTTCAGGAGGTTAGCTGTATCTGGGGGAATGGAGGTATTCAGGTTCAGGAGGTTAGCTGTATCTGGGGGAATGGAGGTATTCAGGTTCCGGAGGTTAGCTGTATCTGGGGGAATGGAGGTCTTCAGGTTCAGGAGGTTAGCTGTATCTGGGGGAATGGAGGTATTCATGTTCAGGAGGTTAGCTGTATCTGGGGGAATGGAGGTATTCGGGTTCAGGAGGATAGCTGTATCTGGGGGAATGGAGGTATTCAGGTTCAGGTTCAGGAGGTTAGCTGTATCTGGGGGAATGGAGGTCTTCAGGTTCAGGAGGTTAGCTGTATCTGGGGGAATGGAAGTATTCAGGTTCAGGAGGTTAGCTGTATCTGGGGGAATGGAGGTATTCATGTTCAGAAGGTTAGCTGTATCTGGGGGAATGGAAGTTTTCAGGTTCATGTTCAGGAGGTTAGCTGTATCTGGGGGGATGGAGGTATTCCGGTTCAGGAGGTTAGCTGTATCTGGGGGAATGGAGGTATTCCGGTTCAGGAGGTTAGCTGTATCTGGGGGAATGGAGGTATTCAGGTTCAGGAGGTTAGCTGTATCTGGGGGAATGGAGGTATTCATGTTCAGAAGGTTAGCTGTATCTGGGGGAATGGAGGTCTTCAGGTTCAGGAGGATAGCTGTATCTGGGGGAATGGAGGTATTCAGGTTCAGGTTCAGGAGGTTAGCTGTATCTGGGGGAATGGAGGTATTCAGGTTCAGGTTCAGGAGGTTAGCTGTATCTGGGGGAATGGAGGTATTCAGGGTCAGGTTCAGGAGGTTAGCTGTATCTGGGGGAATGGAGGTATTCAGGTTCAGGTTCAGGAGGTTAGCTGTATCTGGGGGAATGGAGGTATTCAGGTTCAGGAGGTTAGCTGTATCTGGGGGAATGGAGATATTCAGGTTCAGGAGGTTAGCTGTATCTGGGGGAATGGAGGTATTCAGGTTCAGGAGGTTAGCTGTATCTGGGGGAATGGAGGTATTCAGGTTCAGGAGGTTAGCTGTATCTGGGGGAATGGAGGTATTCAGGTTCAGGTTCAGGGGGTTAGCTGTATCTGGGGGAATGGAGGTATTCAGGTTCAGGAGGTTAGCTGTATCTGGGGGAATGGAGGTATTCAGGTTCAGGTTCAGGAGGTTAGCTGTATCTGGGGGAATGGAGGTATTCAGGTTCAGGAGGTTAGCTGTATCTGGGGGAATGAGGTATTCAGGTTCAGGAGGTTAGCTGTATCTGGGGGAATGGAGGTATTCAGGTTCAGGAGGTTAGCTGTATCTGGGGGAATGGAGGTGTTCAGGTTCATGTTCAGGAGGTTAGCTGTATCTGGGGGAATGGAGGTCTTCAGGTTCAGGAGGTTAGCTGTATCTGGGGGAATGGAGGTATTCAGGTTCAGGAGGTTAGCTGTATCTGGGGGAATGGAGGTATTCAGGTTCAGGAGGTTAGCTGTATCTGGGGGAATGAAGGTATTCAGGTTCAGGTTCAGGAGGTTAGCTGTATCTGGGGGAATGGAGGTATTCAGGTTCAGGAGGTTAGCTGTATCTGGGGGAATGGAGGTATTCAGGGTCAGGTTCAGGAGGTTAGCTGTATCTGGGGGAATGGAGGTCTTCAGGTTCAGGAGGTTAGCTGTATCTGGGGGAATGGAGGTCTTCAGGTTCAGGAGGTTAGCTGTATCTGGGGGAATGGAGGTATTCAGGTTCAGGAGGTTAGCTGTATCTGGGGGAATGGAGGTATTCAGGTTCAGGAGGTTAGCTGTATCTGGGGGAATGGAGGTATTCAGGTTCAGGAGGTTAGCTGTATCTGGGGGAATGGAGGTATTCAGGTTCAGGAGGTTAGCTGTATCTGGGGGAATGGAGGTATTCAGGTTCAGGAGGTTAGCTGTATCTGGGGGAATGAAGGTATTCAGGTTCAGGAGGTTAGCTGTATCTGGGGGAATGGAGGTATTCAGGTTCAGGAGGTTAGCTGTATCTGTGGGAATGGAGGTATTCAGGTTCAGGAGGTTAGCTGTATCTGGGGGAATGGAGGTATTCAGGTTCAGGAGGTTAGCTGTATCTGGGGGAATGGAGGTATTCAGGTTCAGGTTCAGGAGGTTAGCTGTATCTGGGGGAATGGAGGTATTCAGGTTCAGGAGGTTAGCTGTATCTGGGGGAATGGAGGTCTTCAGGTTCAGGAGGTTAGCTGTATCTGGGGGAATGGAGGTATTCAGGTTCAGGAGGTTAGCTGTATCTGGGGGAATGAAGGTATTCAGGTTCAGGAGGTTAGCTGTATCTGGGGGAATGGAGGTATTCAGCTTCAGGTTCAGGAGGTTAGCTGTATCTGGGGGAATGGAGGTATTCAGGTTCAGGAGGTTAGCTGTATCTGGGGGAATGGAGGTATTCAGGTTCAGGAGGTTAGCTGTATCTGGGGGAATGGAGGTATTCAGCTTCAGGTTCAGGAGGTTAGCTGTATCTGGGGGAATGGAGGTATTCAGGGTCAGGTTCAGGAGGTTAGCTGTATCTGGGGGAATGGAGGTATTCAGGTTCAGGAGGTTAGCTGTATCTGGGGGAATGGAGGTATTCAGGTTCAGGAGGTTAGCTGTATCTGGGGGAATGGAGGTATTCAGGTTCAGGAGGTTAGCTGTATCTGGGGGAATGGAGGTATTCAGGGTCAGGTTCAGGAGGTTAGCTGTATCTGGGGGAATGGAGGTATTCAGGTTCAGGAGGTTAGCTGTATCTGGGGGAATGGAGATATTCAGGTTCAGGAGGTTAGCTGTATCTGGGGGAATGAAGGTATTCAGGGTCTGGAGGTTAGCTGTATCTGGGGGAATGGAGGTATTCAGGTTCAGGTTCAGGAGGTTAGCTGTATCTGGGGGAATGGAGGTATTCAGGTTCAGGAGGTTAGCTGTATCTGGGGGAATGGAGGTATTCAGGTTCAGGTTCAGGAGGTTAGCTGTATCTGGGGGAATGGAGGTATTCAGGTTCAGGAGGTTAGCTGTATCTGGGGGAATGAGGTATTCAGGTTCAGGAGGTTAGCTGTATCTGGGGGAATGGAGGTATTCAGGTTCAGGAGGTTAGCTGTATCTGGGGGAATGGAGGTGTTCAGGTTCATGTTCAGGAGGTTAGCTGTATCTGGGGGAATGGAGGTCTTCAGGTTCAGGAGGTTAGCTGTATCTGGGGGAATGGAGGTATTCAGGTTCAGGAGGTTAGCTGTATCTGGGGGAATGGAGGTATTCAGGTTCAGGAGGTTAGCTGTATCTGGGGGAATGAAGGTATTCAGGTTCAGGTTCAGGAGGTTAGCTGTATCTGGGGGAATGGAGGTATTCAGGTTCAGGTTCAGGAGGTTAGCTGTATCTGGGGGAATGGAGGTATTCATGTTCAGGAGGTTAGCTGTATCTGGGGGAATGGAGGTATTCAGGTTCAGGAGGTTAGCTGTATCTGGGGGAATGGAGGTATTCAGGGTCAGGTTCAGGAGGTTAGCTGTATCTGGGGGAATGGAGGTCTTCAGGTTCAGGAGGTTAGCTGTATCTGGGGGAATGGAGGTCTTCAGGTTCAGGAGGTTAGCTGTATCTGGGGGAATGGAGGTATTCAGGTTCAGGAGGTTAGCTGTATCTGGGGGAATGGAGGTATTCAGGTTCAGGAGGTTAGCTGTATCTGGGGGAATGGAGGTATTCAGGTTCAGGAGGTTAGCTGTATCTGGGGGAATGGAGGTATTCAGGTTCAGGAGGTTAGCTGTATCTGGGGGAATGGAGGTATTCAGGTTCAGGAGGTTAGCTGTATCTGGGGGAATGAAGGTATTCAGGTTCAGGAGGTTAGCTGTATCTGGGGGAATGGAGGTATTCAGGTTCAGGAGGTTAGCTGTATCTGGGGGAATGGAGGTATTCAGGTTCAGGAGGTTAGCTGTATCTGGGGGAATGGAGGTATTCAGGTTCAGGAGGTTAGCTGTATCTGGGTGAATGGAGGTATTCAGGTTCAGGTTCAGGAGGTTAGCTGTATCTGGGGGAATGGAGGTATTCAGGTTCAGGAGGTTAGCTGTATCTGGGGGAATGGAGGTCTTCAGGTTCAGGAGGTTAGCTGTATCTGGGGGAATGGAGGTATTCAGGTTCAGGAGGTTAGCTGTATCTGGGGGAATGAAGGTATTCAGGTTCAGGAGGTTAGCTGTATCTGGGGGAATGGAGGTATTCAGCTTCAGGTTCAGGAGGTTAGCTGTATCTGGGGGAATGGAGGTATTCAGGTTCAGGAGGTTAGCTGTATCTGGGGGAATGGAGGTATTCAGGTTCAGGAGGTTAGCTGTATCTGGGGGAATGGAGGTATTCAGCTTCAGGTTCAGGAGGTTAGCTGTATCTGGGGGAATGGAGGTATTCAGGGTCAGGTTCAGGAGGTTAGCTGTATCTGGGGGAATGGAGGTATTCAGGTTCAGGAGGTTAGCTGTATCTGGGGGAATGGAGGTATTCAGGTTCAGGAGGTTAGCTGTATCTGGGGGAATGGAGGTATTCAGGTTCAGGAGGTTAGCTGTATCTGGGGGAATGGAGGTTTTCAGGGTCAGGTTCAGGAGGTTAGCTGTATCTGGGGGAATGGAGGTATTCAGGTTCAGGAGGTTAGCTGTATCTGGGGGAATGGAGATATTCAGGTTCAGGAGGTTAGCTGTATCTGGGGGAATGAAGGTATTCAGGGTCTGGAGGTTAGCTGTATCTGGGGGAATGGAGGTATTCAGGTTCAGGAGGTTAGCTGTATCTGGGGGAATGGAGGTATTCAGGTTCAGGAGGTTAGCTGTATCTGGGGGAATGGAGGTATTCAGGTTCAGGAGGTTAGCTGTATCTGGGGGAATGGAGGTATTCAGGGTCAGGTTCAGGAGGTTAGCTGTATCTGGGGGAATGGAGGTCTTCAGGTTCAGGAGGTTAGCTGTATCTGGGGGAATGGAGGTATTCAGGTTCAGGTTCAGGAGGTTAGCTGTATCTGGGGGAATGGAGGTATTCAGGTTCAGGAGGTTAGCTGTATCTGGGGGAATGGGAGGTATTCAGGTTCAGGAGGTTAGCTGTATCTGGGGGAATGGAGGTATTCAGGTTCATGTTCAGGAGGTTAGCTGTATCTGGGGGAATGGAGGTATTCAGGTTCAGGAGGTTAGCTGTATCTGGGGGAATGGAGGTATTCATGTTCAGGAGGTTAGCTGTATCTGGGGGAATGGAGGTATTCAGGTTCAGGAGGTTAGCTGTATCTGGGGGAATGGAGGTATTCAGGTTCAGGAGGTTAGCTGTATCTGGGGGAATGGAGGTATTCAGGTTCATGTTCAGGAGGTTAGCTGTATCTGGGGGAATGGAGGTATTCAGGTTCAGGAGGTTAGCTGTATCTGGGGGAATGGAGGTATTCAGGTTCAGGAGGTTAGCTGTATCTGGGGGAATGGAGGTATTCAGGTTCAGGAGGTTAGCTGGATAGTTCTGTATTTCCAATCTGAATCACTTCACTCCCAGCTACACAAATCACAACACAACTTCCAGAAGGAATAAAAGCAAGAAGACCGAAATTTAACACATTTTTGTGTTTGTTGCAAACTGCCTCAAATGACTTCAAGGACGCAAATTTAACAAAACCAAACCAATTTCCACCGTAGGAGTTTGATCTGACTACCACTGCTGAAGATATTATGCAAGTTAGCTTTTTTTCTTATTCTCTGACCATGATAAAAAAAAATCCCCTATTATCATAACCACTAGGCTGTTAACATCAAGGACAAACACAACCAATTGCAGGCTTTGATCGCCTTGGAAACGTGGAGGAGTGTAGAGACCAACGTATAATTATCTCTAGTAATGTGAGACAAACCTCTGTGTCCCGTATGGTACCCTGTTCCCTACCTAGTGCACGTCTGTTGACCAGGGTCCATATGGGCTCTGGCCCTACTGTATAGGGAATAGGGTGTCAATTGGGACAAAGTTGGGATTTTTTTTTTCCAACTGAGAATGATCTTGCTTTTCTAGTTACTTATGCGATGTTTTCAGCACGCTGACCTTCCTAGATTTGCGGTTTGCGTAGCTCAGATCAGCATAAATTTGCCGAATTTGTTTACATTAATAGAATGCCCTTGTGTTGGTGCGATGAAAGAACCATAACATCATCCACATCAACAATAACTCAACAGTAGAAAGGTTGGAGAAGCATTTGTACCCTACCTAGGAGAGCATGGTATCAACCCTACCTAGGACAGCATTGAGTTAATCTACCTAGGACAGCATTGTATCAACCCTACCTAGGACAGCATTGAGTTAATCTACCTAGGACAGCATTGAGTTAATCTACCTAGGACAGCATTGTATCAACCCTACCTAGGACAGCATTGAGTTAATCTACCTAGGACAGCATTGTGTTAATCTACCTAGGACAGCATTGAGTTAATCTACCTAGGACAGCATTGTATCAACCCTACCTAGGACAGCATTGAGTTAATCTACCTAGGACAGCATTGAGTTAATCTACCTAGGACAGCATTGTATCAACCCTACCTAGGTCAGCATTGTATCAACCCTACCTAGGACAGCATTGTGTCAACCCTACCTAGGACAGCATTGTATCAACCCTACCTAGGACAGCATTGTATCAACCCTACCTAGGACAGCATTGTATCAACCCTACCTAGGACAGCATTGAGTTAATCTACCTAGGACAGCATTGTGTTAATCTACCTAGGACAGCATTGAGTTAATCTACCTAGGACAGCATTGTGTTAGTCTACCTAGGACAGCATTGAGTTAATCTACCTAGGACAGCATTGTATCAACCCTACCTAGGACAGCATTGTGTTAATCTACCTAGGACAGCATTGTATCAACCCTACCTAGGACAGCATTGTGTTAATCTACCTAGGACAGCATTGTATCAACCCTACCTAGGACAGCCTTGTATCAACCCTACCTAGGACAGCATTGTATCAACCCTACCTAGGACAGCATTGTATCAACCCTACCTAGGACAGCATTGTATCAACCCTACCTAGGACAGCATTGTATCAACCCTACCTAGGACAGCATTGTGTTAATCTACCTAGGACAGCATTGTATCAACCCTACCTAGGACAGCATTGTATCAACCCTACCTAGGACAGCATTGTATCAACCCTACCTAGGACAGCATTGTATCAACCCTACCTAGGACAGCATTGTATCAACCCTACCTAGGACAGCATTGTATCAACCCTACCTAGGACAGCATTGTATCAACCCTACCTAGGACAGCATTGTATCAACCCTACCTAAGACAGCATTGTGATAATCTACCTAGGACAGCATTGTATCAACCCTACCGAGGACAGCATTGTATCAACCCTACCTAGGACAGCATTGTGATAATCTACCTAGGACAGCATTGTATCAACCCTACCGAGGACAGCATTGTATCAACCCTACCTAGGACAGCAATGTGATAATCTACCTAGGACAGCATTGTATCAACCCTACCTAGGACAGCATTGTATCAACCCTACCTAGGACAGCATTGTGTTAGTCTACCTAGGACAGCATTGTATCAACCCTACCTAGGACAGCATTGTATCAACCCTACCTAGGACAGCATTGTATCAACCCTACCTAGGACAGCATTGTGTTAGTCTACCTAGGACAGCATTGTATCAACCCTACCTAGGACAGCATTGTATCAACCCTACCTAGGACAGCATTGTATCAACCCTACCTAGGACAGCATTGAGTTAATCTACCTAGGACAGCATTGTATCAACCCTACCTAGGACAGCATTGTATCAACCCTACCTAGGACAGCATTGTATCAACCCTACCTAGGACAGCATTGTGTTAATCTACCTAGGACAGCATTGTATCAACCCTACCTAGGACAGCATTGTATCAACCCTACCTAGGACAGCATTGTATCAACCCTACCTAGGACAGCATTGTGTTAATCTACCTAGGACAGCATTGTATCAACCCTACCTAGGACAGCATTGTATCAACCCTACCTAGGACAGCCTTGTATCAACCCTACCTAGGACAGCATTGTATCAACCCTACCTAGGACAGCATTGTATCAACCCTACATAGGACAGCATTGTATCAACCCTACCTAGGACAGCATTGTATCAACCCTACCTAGGACAGCATTGTATCAACCCTACCTAGGACAGCATTGTGTTAGTCTACCTAGGACAGCATTGTATCAACCCTACCGAGGACAGCATTGTGATAATCTACCTAGGACAGCATGGTATCAACCCTACCTAAGACAGCATTGTGATAATCTACCTAGGACAGCATTGTATCAACCCTACCTAGGACAGC
>NW_027013815.1:210000-212500 GCF_036934945.1 Oncorhynchus masou masou | reverse complement strand
GCAACACAACATGGTAGCAACACAGCATGGTAGCAACACAACATGGTAGCAGCACAAAACATGGTACAAACATTATTGGGCACAGACAACAGCACAAAGGGCAAGAAGGTAGAGACAACAATACATCACGCAAAGCAGCCACAACTGTCAGTAAAAGTGTCCATGTTTGAGTTTTTGAATGAAGAGATTGAGATAAAACTGTCCAGTTAGAGTGTTTGTTGCAGCTCGTTCCAGTCGCTAGCTGCAGCAAACTGAAAAGAGGAGCGACTCAGGGATGTGTGTGCTTTGAGGACTTTTAACAGAACGTGACTGGCAGAACGGGTGTTGTATGTGGAGGATGAGGGCTGCAGTAGACATCTCACATAGGGGGGATTGAGGCCTAAGAGGGTTTTATAAATAAGCATCAACCAGTGGGTATTGCGACAGGTATACAGAGATGACCAGTTTACAGAGGAGTACAGAGTGCAGTGATGTCTCCTATAAGGAACATTGGTGGCAAATCTGATGGCCGAATGGTAAAGAACATCTAGCCGCTCGAGAGCACCTTTACCTGCCAATCTATAAATTACGTCTCTGTAATTTAGCACGGGTAGGATGGTCATCTGAATCAGGGTTAGTTTGGCAACTGGGGTGAAAGAGGAGCGATTATTATATATTTTTTCATCAATTCATTTTTTTATTTAACCTTTATTTAACTAGGCAAGCCAGTTTAAAAACAAATTCTTATTTACAATGACGGCCTACCCCGGCCAAACTCTAACCCGGGACAACGCTGGGCCAATTGTGCATTGCCCTGTGGGACTCAAAATCACGGCCAGTTGTGATACAGCCTGGAATCGAACCAGGGTCTGTAGTGACGCCTCTAGCATTGAGATGCAGACCGCTGTGCCACTCGATAGAGGAAAAGCAAGTCTTAACCGTTTAGCCGTTTAACCATTTAGCCGCTTAGCCGTTTAGTCGTTTAGCCGTTTAGCCGTTTAGTCGTTTAGCCATTTAACCGTTTAACCGTTTAACCGCTTAGCCGTTTAACCGTTTAGCCGTTTAGTCGTTTAGTCGTTTAGCCATTTAACCGTTTAGCCATTTAGCCGTTTAGCCGTTGAGCCGTTTATTCGTTTAGCCGTTTAGCCGTTTAACCATTTAGCCGTTTAGCCGTTTAGCTGTTTAGCCGTTTAACCGTTTGGCTGTTTAGACGTTTAGTCGTTTAACCGTTTAGCTGTTTAGCCGTTTAGCTGTTCAGCCGTTTAGCCGTTTAGCCGTTTAGCTGTTTAGCCGTTTAGCTGTTTAGCCGTTTAGCTGTTTAGCCGTTTAGCCGTTTAGCCGTTTAGCCTGCAGTTTGGATAATGTGCTGAGAGAAGGACAGTGTACCGTCTAGCCAGTACTTGTATGAGGTGACTTCAATCTCTAAACCCTCAGAGGTAGTAATCACACCGGTGGAGAGAGGGGCATTCTGCTTACAAAAACCACATGACCTTTGTTTTGGAGCTGTTCAGAACAAGGTAAAGGACAGAGAAAGATTGTTGGACACATTTTTTTTTTTTGTAGAGCGTTTAACACAAAATCCAGGGAGGGACCAGCTGAGTATAAGACTGTATCATCTGCATATAAACGGACGAGAGAGCTTCCTACTGCCTGAGCTATGTTGTTGATGTAAATTGAGAAGAGCGTGGGGCCTAGGATTGAGCCTTGGGGTACACCCTTGGTGACAGGGCAGTGGCTGAGACAGCAGCATGTTCTGACTTTATACACTGCACTCTTTGAGAGAGGCAGTTAGCAAACCAAGCCAAAGACCCCCCTCAGAGACACCAAATACTCTTTAGCCGGCCTCACAAGAACGGAATGTTCTATTGTATCAAAAGCTTCGTCCAGAGTCGATAAACTAGGAGCAACGTGTTATAGATATATAGTCAAAGTAAATCATTCATGTTGTTGTTATTGTTGTTGTTGTTGTTGTTGTTGCTGTTGCTCAAGTCTTTTCATTGGATTGTTTTACCCCCCCCCTGCCATTCGTCCTCCAGGTGGAAGGCCCCCCCCCCCTTCCGTCCTCCAGGTGGAAGGTCCCATCCTCCCCCATCCGTCCTCCAGGTGGAAGGCCCCCCCCTCCCGTCCGTCCTCCAGGTGGAAGGCCCCCCCTCTCCAATCCGTTCTCCAGGTGGAAGGCCCCCCCCTCCCATCCGTCCTCCAGGTGGAAGGTCCCCCCCTCCCCATCCGTCCTCCAGGTGGAAGGTGACATGACTCTGATATCACGCTGGTACGCTCCTTCATTCACGCCTTTGGCGAGACCTTGCAGATAACCCCTCGTCCCAATTAATCAAACAACTCTTAATTAGCCTATTAACAAAGTAAGCTGGCTGCACATGCTGTGATCAGATCAGATGGACGGAACAGGAAAAATAGAGATGAGAAGAGGGAGAGGATAACAGAACGCGGAGAGGGGTTTAGAGGAGAGAGAGAGAGAGAGAGGGAGAGAGAGGGAGAGAGAGGGAGAGAGAGAAGAGAGGGA
>NW_027013815.1:190000-205000 GCF_036934945.1 Oncorhynchus masou masou | reverse complement strand
AAAATAACAACCTGATGTTTATATCCCAGGACAAATCAGCTAGCAACAACAAGCTAGCTAAATAGGACAAGTTAGCTAGCAAGTGCAAGCTAATTAGCTAAATTTCCATAAATGTTTAATGCTTCTCTTCATGTGACAACAAATGAATGTCATTGGTTCAGAGTTGGTTTTGATATTTCAACCTGCGTGTCGTGATTGCGTTTGGTGTGGGGGGACAAAATAAATGTATGCATGATGGCGCACGATGTTGCACGCGTGCAGACGGTTTGGGTTCCGTGTGAGGCACTGCATCATACTGCATCTCACTGCATCTCAGTGCTAGAGGCGTCACTACAGACATCCTGGTTTCGAATCCAGGCTGTATCACAACCAGCTGTGATTGGGAGTACCGTAGGGCGGCGCTCCGTCCATGTGTATCACAACCAGCTGTGATTGGGAGTCCCGTAGGGCGGTGCTCCTTCAAGGCTGTATCACAACCAGCTGTGATTGGGAGTCCCGTAGGGCGGTGCTCCGTCCAGGTGTATCACAACCAGCTGTGATTGGGAGTCCCGTAGGGCGGTGCTCCGTCCAGGCTGTATCACAACCAGCTGTGATTGGGAGTCCCGTAGGGCGGCGCTCCGTCCAGGTGTATCACAACCAGCTGTGATTGGGAGTCCCATAGGGCGGCGCTCCGTCCAGTCTGTATCACAACCAGCTGTGATTGGGAGTCCCGTAGGGCGGCGCTCCGTCCAGGTGTATCACAACCAGCTGTGATTGGGAGTCCCGTAGGGCGGCGCTCCGTCCAGTCTGTATCACAACCAGCTGTGATTGGGAGTCCCGTAGGGCGGCGCTCCGTCCAGGTGTATCACAACCAGCTGTGATTGGGAGTCCCGTAGGGCGGCGCTCCGTCCAGGCTGTATCACAACCAGCTGTGATTGGGAGTCCGTAGGGCGGCGCTCCGTCCAGGTGTATCACAACCAGCTGTGATTGGGAGGGCGGCGCTCCGTCCAGGTGTATCACAACCAGCTGTGATTGGGAGTCCCGTGGGAGTCCCGAGGGCGGCGCTCCGTCCAGGTGTATCACAACCAGCTGTGATTGGGAGTCCCGTAGGGCGGCGCTCCGTCCAGGTGTATCACAACCAGCTGTGATTGGGAGTCCCGTAGGGCGGCGCTCCGTCCAGGCTGTATCACAACCAGCTGTGATTGGGAGTCCCATAGGGCGGCGCTCCGTCCAGGTGTATCACAACCAGCTGTGATTGGGAGTCCCGTAGGGCGGTGCTCCGTCCAGGTGTATCACAACCAGCTGTGATTGGGAGTCCCGTAGGGCGGTGCTCCGTCCAGGTGTATCACAACCAGCTGTGATTGGGAGTCCCGTAGGGCGGTGCTCCATCCAGGTTTGGCCGGTGTCGGCCGTCATCGTAAAATAAGAAATTGTTCTTCACTGACTTGCCAAATTAAATAGAAAAATCAGAACAGACGTGGGGGAGAAGGCAGCTCAACAGGATGGGACTTTAATGCAGGACACCATGACCGGGTCCTGTGTGGCTCAGTCGGTAGAGCATGGCGCTTGCAACGCCAAGCGTCGTGGGTTCGATTCCCGCTGGGGCCACCCATATGTAAAAGTAGTGGCCCCAGCCGACTTGTAAGTCGCTTTGGACAAAAGCGTCTGCTAAATGGGATATATATATATATATCTCAAATAGTTTACGTGACACAGATTCATTCATTAAAGGACAGGCATGAGTAATCAATAAAGAACCTCCCATTCTCATCCTTAGACTGGCTATAATGTACAAGGAAGATAAAGATACTAACTGTAAAGTATATCAGATGTTTTACTAATGCAACTCAACTCGATCTTTTCATTTATGCTCTTTGGGTTTATGAGGAATAATGTAAAAAAGACAAGAGAGGGAGAAATCTGTAGATCTGCAGAGTCGTTTAATGTCCTGTGATTCTGAAACCATCAGCCAGCTCTATACAGTACAGTACCATCAGCTCTGTGGTATATCAGCCAGCTCTATACAGTACAGTACCATCAGCCAGCTCTATACAGTACAGTACCATCAGCTCTGTGGTATATCAGCCAGCTCTATACAGTACAGTACCATCAGCCAGCTCTATACAGTACAGTACCATCAGCTCTGTGGTATATCAGCCAGCTCTATACAGTACAGTACCATCAGCCAGCTCTATACAGTACAGTACCATCAGCCAGCTCTATACAGTACAGTACCACCAGCCAGCTCTATACAGTACAGTACCATCAGCCAGCTCTATACAGTACAGTACCACCAGCCAGCTCTATACAGTACAGTACCATCAGCCAGCTCTATACAGTACAGTACCACCAGCCAGCTCTATACAGTACAGTACCATCAGCCAGCTCTATACAGTACAGTACCACCAGCCAGCTCTATACAGTACATTACCACCAGCCAGCTCTATACAGTACAGTACCATCAGCCAGCTCTATACAGTACAGTACCACCAGCCAGCTCTATACAGTACAGTACCATCAGCCAGCTCTATACAGTACAGTACCACCAGCCAGCTCTATACAGTACAGTACCACCAGCCAGCTCTATACAGTACAGTACCATCAGCCAGCTCTATACAGTACAGTAACATCAACCAGCTCTATACAGTACAGTACCATCAGCCAGCTCTATACAGTACAGTACCACCAGCCAGCTCTATACAGTACAGTACCACCAGCCAGCTCTATACAGTACAGTACCATCAGCTCTGTGTTATACCAGCCAGCTCTATACAGTACAGTGCCATCAGCCAGCTCTATACAGTACAGTACCATCAGCCAGCTCTATACAGTACAGTGCCATCAGCCAGCTCTATACAGTACAGTGCCATCAGCCAGCTCTATACAGTACAGTGCCATCAGCCAGCTCTATACAGTACAGTGCCATCAGCCAGCTCTATACAGTACAGTGCCATCAGCCAGCTCTATACAGTACAGTACCATCAGCCAGCTCTATACAGTACAGTACCACCAGCCAGCTCTATACAGTACCATCAGCCAGCTCTATACAGTACAGTACCATCAGCCAGCTCTATACAGTACAGTACCATCAGCCAGCTCTATACAGTACAGTACCATCAGCTCTGTGGTATACCAGCCAGCTCTATACAGTACAGTACCATCAGCCAGCTCTATACAGTACAGTACCATCAGCCAGCTCTATACATTACAGTACTATCAGCCAGCTCTATACAGTACCATCAGCTCTGTGTTATACCAGCCAGCTCTATACAGTACAGTACCATCAGCCATCTCTATACAGTACAGTACCACCAGCCAGCTCTATACAGTACAGTACCACCTCCCATCTCTATACAGTACAGTACCATCAGCCAGCTCTATACATTACAGTACTATCAGCCAGCTCTATACAGTACCATCAGCTCTGTGGTATACCAGCCAGCTCTATACAGTACAGTACCATCAGCCAGCTCTATACAGTACAGTACCATCAGCCAGCTCTATACAGTACAGTACCATCAGCCAGCTCTATACAGTACAGTACCATCAGCCAGCTCTATACAGTACAGTACCATCAGCCATCTCTATACAGTACAGTACCATCAGCCATCTCTATACAGTACAGTACCACCAGCCAGCTCTATACAGTACAGTACCATCAGCCAGCTCTATACAGTACAGTACCATCAGCCATCTCTATACAGTACAGTACCACCAGCCAGCTCTATACAGTACAGTACCATCAGCCATCTCTATACAGTACAGTACCACCAGCCAGCTCTATACAGTACAGTACCACCTCCCATCTCTATACAGTACAGTACCATCAGCCAGCTCTATACAGTACAGTACCATCAGCCAGCTCTATACAGTACAGTACCACCAGCCAGCTCTATACAGTACAGTACCATCAGCCAGCTCTATACAGTACAGTACCACCAGCCAGCTCTATACAGTACAGTACCATCAGCCAGCTTTATACAGTACAGTACCATCAGCCAGCTCTATACAGTACAGTACCACCAGCCAGCTCTATACAGTACAGTACCATCAGCCAGCTCTATAAAGTACAGTACCATCAGCCATCTCTATACAGTACAGTACCATCAGCCAGCTCTATACAGTACAGTACCATCAGCCAGCTCTATACAGTACAGTACCATCAGCCAGCTCTATACAGTACAGTACCATCAGCCAGCTCTATACAGTACAGTACCATCAGCCATCTCTATACAGTACAGTACCATCAGCCAGCTCTATACAGTACAGTACCATCAGCCAGCTCTATACAGTACAGTACCATCAGCCAGCTCTATACAGTACAGTACCATCAGCCAGCTCTATACAGTACAGTACCATCAGCCATCTCTATACAGTACAGTACCATCAGCCAGCTCTATACAGTACAGTACCATCAGCCAGCTCTATACAGTACAGTACCATCAGCCATCTCTATACAGTACAGTACCACCAGCCAGCTCTATACAGTACAGTACCATCAGCTCTGTGTTATACCAGCCAGCTCTATACAGTACAGTACCACCAGCCAGCTCTATACAGTACAGTACCATCAGCCAGCTCTATACAGTACAGTACCATCAGCCATCTCTATACAGTACAGTACCATCAGTCAGCTCTATACAGTACAGTACCATCAGCCAGCTCTATACAGTACAGTACCATCAGCCAGCTCTATACAGTACAGTACCACCAGCCAGCTCTATACAGTACAGTACCATCAGCTCTGCTCTGTACAGTACAGTACCACCAGCCAGCTCTATACAGTACAGTACCATCAGCTCTGTGGTATATCAGCCAGCTCTATACAGTACAGTACCACCAGCCAGCTCTATACAGTACAGTACCATCAGCCAGCTCTATACAGTACAGTACCATCAGCCAGCTCTATACAGTACAGTACCATCAGTCAGCTCTATACAGTACAGTACCATCAGCTCTGTGTTATAACAGCCAGCTCTATACAGTACAGTACCATCAGCCAGCTCTATACAGTACAGTACCATCAGCCAGCTCTATACAGTACAGTACCACCAGCCATCTCTATACAGTACAGTACCATCAGCCAGCTCTATACAGTACAGTACCATCAGCCAGCTCTATACAGTACAGTACCATCAGTCAGCTCTGTACTGTACAGTACCATCAGCTCTGTGGTATATCAGCCAGCTCTATACAGTACAGTACCACCAGCCAGCTCTATACAGTACAGTACCATCAGCCAGCTCTATACAGTACAGTACCATCAGCCAGCTCTATACAGTACAGTACCATCAGTCAGCTCTATACAGTACAGTACCATCAGCCAGCTCTATACAGTACAGTACCATCAGCTCTGTGTTATACCAGCCATCTCTATACAGTACAGTACCATAAGCTCTGTGTTATAACAGCCAGCTCTATACAGTACAGTACCATCAGCCAGCTCTATACAGTACAGTACCATCAGCCAGCTCTATACAGTACAGTACCATCAGCCAGCTCTATACAGTACAGTACCATCAGCCAGCTCTATACAGTACAGTACCATCAGTCAGCTCTATACAGTACAGTACCATCAGCTCTGTGTTATAACAGCCAGCTCTATACAGTACAGTACCATCAGCCATCTCTATACAGTACAGTACCACCAGCCAGCTCTATACAGTACAGTACCATCAGCCAGCTCTATACAGTACAGTACCATCAGCCAGCTCTATACAGTACAGTACCACCAGCCAGCTCTATACAGTACAGTACCATCAGCTCTGTGGTATATCAGCCAGCTCTATACAGTACAGTACCACCAGCCAGCTCTATACAGTACAGTACCATCAGCCAGCTCTATACAGTACAGTACCATCAGCCAGCTCTATACAGTACAGTACCATCAGCTCTGTGGTATATCAGCCAGCTCTATACAGTACAGTACCACCAGCCAGCTCTATACAGTACAGTACCATCAGCCAGCTCTATACAGTACAGTACCATCAGCTCTGTGTTATATCAGCCAGCTCTATGCAGTACAGTACCACCAGCCAGCTCTATACAGTACAGTACCATCAGCTCTGTGTTATATCAGCCAGCTCTATACAGTACAGTACCATCAGCCAGCTCTATACAGTACAGTACCACCAGCCAGCTCTATACAGTACAGTACCATCAGCTCTGTGTTATATCAGCCAGCTCTATACAGTACAGTACCATCAGCCAGCTCTATACAGTACAGTACCATCAGCCAGCTCTATACTATACAGTACAGTACCATCAGCTCTGTGTTATATCAGCCAGCTCTATGCAGTACAGTACCATCAGCCAGCTCTATACAGTACAGTACCATCAGCTCTGTGTTATATCAGCCAGCTCTATACAGTACAGTACCATCAGCCAGCTCTATACAGTACAGTACCATCAGCCAGCTCTATACAGTACAGTACCATCAGCCAGCTCTATACAGTACAGTACCATCAGTCAGCTCTATACAGTACAGTACCATCAGCCAGCTCTATACAGTACAGTACCATCAGTCAGCTCTATACAGTACAGTACCATCAGCCAGCTCTATACAGTACAGTACCATCAGCCAGCTCTATACAGTACAGTACCATCAGCCAGCTCTATACAGTACAGTACCACCAGTCAGCTCTATACAGTACAGTACCATCAGCCAGCTCTATACAGTACAGTACCATCAGCCAGCTCTATACAGTACAGTACCATCAGCCAGCTCTATACAGTACAGTACCATCAGCCAGCTCTATACAGTACAGTACCATCAGCCAGCTCTATACAGTACAGTACCACCAGTCAGCTCTATACAGTACAGTACCACCAGTCAGCTCTATACAGTACAGTACCATCAGCCAGCTCTATACAGTACAGTACCATCAGCTCTGTGTTATACCAGCCAGCTCTATACAGTACAGTACCATCAGCTCTGCTCTGTACTGTGTTATGTTAAACATTCTCCCTACAGACATTCCCCAGTGTTGTTCTGAACCCTTTTATATAGACAGCTATTAACATTAAAACACTGACAAGTAGGGTTGTTGGGGGAGGAGGGGGAGTGGGGGTGAGAAAGATGAAAAGACAACTGACTAAACAGCAGATCAAAGAGAGACAGGAGAAACAGTTACTCTGTTAAACCTGATCTTCTCCCTGCAGGTGTTTTCTCTGTCTTCTCCCAGCAGGTGTCTTCTCTGTCTTCTCCCAGGAGGTGTCTACTCTGTCTTCTCCCAGCAGGTGTCTACTCTGTCTTCTCCCAGCAGGTCTCTACTCTGTCTTCTCCCAGCAGGTCTCTACTCTGTCTTCTCCCAGCAGGTCTCTACTCTGTCTTCTCCCAGCAGGTCTCTACTCTGTCTTCTCCCAGCAGGTCTCTACTCTGTCTTCTCCCAGCAGGTGTCTACTCTGTCTTCTCCCAGCAGGTGTCTACTCTGTCTTCTCCCAGCAGGTGTCTTCTCCCAGCAGGTCTCTACTCTGTCTTCTCCCAGCAGGTGTTTACTCTGTCTTCTCCCAGCAGGTGTCTACTCTCTCTTCTCCCAGCAGGTCTCTACTCTGTCTTCTCCCAGCAGGTGTTCTCTGTCTTCTCCCAGCAGGTCTCTACTCTGTCTTCTCCCAGCAGGTGTCTACTCTGTCTTCTCAGGTCTCTACTCTGTCTTCTCCCAGTAGGTGTCTACTCTGTCTTCTCCCAGTCTCCCAGCAGGTGTCTACTCTGTCTTCTCCCAGTAGGTGTCTACTCTGTCTTCTCCCAGTAGGTGTCTACTCTCTCTTCTCCCAGTAGGTGTATTCTCTGTCTTCTCCCAGCAGGTCTCTACTCTGTCTTCTCCCAGCAGGTCTCTACTCTGTCTTCTCCCAGCAGGTGTCTACTCTGTCTTCTCCCTGCAGGTGTCTACTCTGTCTTCTCCCAACAGGTGTCTTCTCTGTCTTCTCCCAGCAGGTGTCTACTCTGTCTTCTCCCAGCAGGTCTCTACTCTGTCTTCTCCCAGCAGGTCTCTACTCTGTCTTCTCCCTGCAGGTGTCTACTCTGTCTTCTCCCAACAGGTGTCTTCTCTGTCTTCTCCCAGCAGGTGTCTACTCTGTCTTCTCCCAGCAGGTGTCTACTCTCTCTACTCCCAGCAGGTCTCTACTCTGTCTTCTCCCTGCAGGTGTCTACTCTGTCTTCTCCCAACAGGTGTCTTCTCTGTCTTCTCCCAGCAGGTGTCTACTCTGTCTTCTCCCAGCAGGTGTCTACTCTCTCTTCTCCCAGCTGTTGTCTTCTCTGTCTTCTCCCAGCAGGTGTCTTCTCTGTCTTCTCCCAGCAGGTGTCTTCTCTGTCTTCTCCCAGCAGGTGTCTTCTCCCAGCAGGTGTCTTCTCCCAGCAGGTCTCTTCTCTGTCTTCTCCCAGCAGCATCAGTACAGCAGAAACGTTGCACGCTAAATGGTACCCTATTCCCTCCGTAGTGAACGACATGGCACCCTATTCCCTCCGTAGTGAACGACATGGCACCCTATTCCCTATGAAGTGATTCACATGGCACCCTATTCCCTATGAAGTGATTCACATGGCACCCTATTCCCTATGAAGTGATTCACATGGCACCCTATACACTATGTAGTGAACGACATGGCACCCTATACACTATGTAGTGAACGACATGGCACCCTATACACTATGTAGTGAACGACATGGCACCCTATTCCCTCCGTAGTGAACGACATGGCACCCTATTCCCTATGAAGTGATTCACATGGCACCCTATTCCCTATGAAGTGATTCACATGGCACCCTATACACTATGTAGTGAACGACATGGCACCCTATTCCCTCAGTAGTGAACGACATGGCACCCTATTCCCTATGAAGTGATTCACATGGCACCCTATACACTATGTAGTGAACGACATGGCACCCTATTCCCTCCGTAGTGAACGACATGGCACCCTATTCCCTATGAAGTGATTCACATGGCACCCTATACACTATGTAGTGAACGACATGGCACCCTATTCCCTATGAAGTGATTCACATGGCACCCTATACACTATGTAGTGAACGACATGGCACCCTATTCCCTCCGTAGTGAACGACATGGCACCCTATTCCCTATGAAGTGATTCACATGGCACCCTATACACTATGTAGTGAACGACATGGCACTATACAGGAAATAGGGAGACATTTGGTACACAGACTTAGAGAGTTACAGCATAGAGCCTGCTGATTGGCTTGTATTTAAACATCACAAGTCAGGTTGGTTCAGCATCACAGCCGGCTGATTGGCTTGTATTTAAACAGCACTAGTCAGGTTGGTTCAGCATCATAGCCTGCTGATTGGCTTGTATTTGAACAGCTCATTATTGGAAGGTTGATTCAGCATCACAGCCGGCTGATTGGCTTGTATTTGAACAGCTCATTATTGGAAGGCATGATGAATAATCAGAGGTAATATGTGTTTGGTTTGCTCATTATCATTTCACAATGCTGTTTTATAATGTGCACTTTACTCTGTCAGGTTTAGGAAGGAATTCACACCCTGGCTTCCACCACACGGCACCCTATTCCCTATGTAGTGAACCACACGGCACCCTAT
This sequence comes from Oncorhynchus masou masou, assembly GCF_036934945.1. Taxonomy (NCBI): domain Eukaryota; kingdom Metazoa; phylum Chordata; class Actinopteri; order Salmoniformes; family Salmonidae; genus Oncorhynchus; species Oncorhynchus masou. Next base: position 195,455 of record NW_027013815.1, on the reverse strand, counting down.
TCCCTATGTAGTGAACCACACTGCACCCTATTCCCTATGTAGTGAACCACACGGCACCCTATTCCCTATGTAGTGAACCACACTTCACTCTATTCCCTATGTAGTGAACCACATGGCACCTTATTCCCTAAGTAGTGAACGACATGGCACCCTATTCCTTATGTAGTGAACGACATGGCACCCTATTCCTTATGTAGTGAACGACATGCACCTTATTCCCTATGTAGTGAACAACATGGCACCCTATTCCTTATGTAGTGAATGACATGGCACCCTATTCCCTATGTAGTGAACGACATGGCACCCTATTCCCTATGTAGTGAACGACATGGCACCCTATTCCTTATGTAGTGAACGACATGGCACCCTATTCCCTATGTAGTGAACGACATGCACCCTATTCCCTATGTAGTGAACAACATGGCACCCTATTCCTTATGTAGTGAACGACATGGCACCCTATTCCCTATGTAGTGAATGACATGGCACCCTATTCCCTAAGTAGTGAATGACATGGCACCCTATTCCCTATGTAGTGAACGACATGGCACCCTATTCCCTAAGTAGTGAACGACATGGCACCCTATTCCCTATGTAGTGAACGACATGGCACCCTATTCCTTATGTAGTGAATGACATGGCACCCTATTCCCTATGTAGTGAATGACATGCACCCTATTCCCTATGTAGTGAACAACATGGCACCCTATTCCTTATGTAGTGAATGACATGGCACCCTATTCCCTATGTAGTGAACGACATGGCACCCTATTCCCTATGTAGTGAATGACATGGCACCCTATTCCCTATGTAGTGAACGACATGGCACCCTATTCCCTATGTAGTGAACGACATGGCACCCTATTCCCTATGTAGTGAACGACATGCACCCTATTCCCTATGTAGTGAACAACATGGCACCCTATTCCCTAAGTAGTGAACGACATGGCACCCTATTCCCTATGTAGTGAACGACATGGCACCCTATTCCCTATGTAGTGAATGACATGGCACCCTATTCCCTATGTAGTGAACGACATGGCACCCTATACCCTATGTAGTGAATGACATGGCACCCTATTCCCTATGTAGTGAACGACATGGCACCCTATACCCTATGTAGTGAATGACATGGCACCCTATTCCCTATGTAGTGAACGACATGGCACCCTGTTCCCTATGCAGTGTACTAATTTTGATCATGGCCGTGTTTCATTGACATACCGTACCATGGGAACATATGAATGTTATGATCTAAATGTGATGTTGGAGGGAAAAACACTGGGTCCTCCTGAACTCCTCATCATTCAATCACGGTAGAAGAAGAAGAAGACAAAGAAGAAGAGGAAGAAGACAAAGAAGAAGAAGAAGAAGAAGAAGAAGAAGACAAAGAGGAAGAAGAAGACAATGAGGAAGAAGTGGAAGAAGAGGAAGAAGAAGACAAAGAGGAAGAAGAAGACGAAGAGGAAGAAGAAGAAGAAGAAGAGGAAGAAGAAGACAAAGAAGAAGAGGAAGAAGAAGACAAAGAAGAAGAAGAAGAGGAAGAAGAAGAAGACAAAGAGGAAGAAGAAGACGAAGAGGAAGAAGAAGACGAAGAGGAGGAAGAAGAAGACAATGAGGAAGAAGTGGAAGAAGAGGAAGAAGAAGACAAAGAAGAGGAAGAAGAAGAAGACAAAGAAGAAGAAGACAAAGAAGAGGAAGAAGAAGACCACCACAATATCCTCAAACATTTTTTTTTAAACATTCTTTCCTGTGACTCTTTTTTTCACACAAAAAAACACTATTTTCCAGTCGAGAAGCGAAACACAAAAAAATATATTATTTACCTCAGCAGGTATTTGACATCCTTGTTCTTGGCAGAAAGTGTTTGTCTTACGATGAGAAGGGAGAGAGAAAAATAATACAATTCTCCCCGAATTCTCCCAACACCACTCCTCAGTGAAATACCAATGAGTCCTATTTTCATGAAGGGATGAGTTTAGAAGGAGTGGTGCATTTATTCAGATGCCGTTCAATGTGCTGCACTATCTCCAAAAGATTGAGCTGTGACTGAACATGCACACAGTTCTGTCTCATTCGGAAGGACTCCCACTTTTAACGAAAACTAAAACTTACCATTTTCATAAAAAAAAAAAAAAAGATTAGTTCAGGAGACGAATCAAAATATAATCTACAGCTTGAGAGCGAAAATTATTCAAATACCTTTTCTAAAATCTGCAGTATCAACATACTGTTTCCTTTCAGTCTCCTACTGTTTCCTTTCAGTCTCCTACTGTTTCCCTTTCAGACTCCAACTGTTTCCCTTTCAGTCTCCTACTGTTTCCTTTCAGTCTCCTACTGTTTCCCTTTCAGTCTCCTACTGTTTCCCTTTCAGTCTCCTACTGTTTCCCTTTCAGACTCCTACTGTTTCCCTTTCAGTCTCCTACTGTTTCCCTTTCAGTCTCCTACTGTTTCCCTTTCAGTCTCCTACTGTTTCCCTTTCAGACTCCTACTGTTTCCCTTTCAGTCTCCTACTGTTTCCCTTTCAGTCTCCTACTGTTTCCCTTTCAGTCTCCTACTGTTTCTGTTCAGACTCCTACTGTTTCCCTTTCAGTCTCCTACTGTTTCCCTTTCAGACTCCTACTGTTTCCCTTTCAGACTCCTACTGTTTCCTTTCAGTCTCCTACTGTTTCCCTTCAGACTCCTACTGTTTCCCTTTCAGACTCCTACTGTTTCCCTTTCAGTCTCCTACTGTTTCCCTTTCAGACTCCTACTGTTTCCCTTTCAGACTCCTACTGTTTCCCTTTCAGTCTCCTACTGTTTCCCTTTCAGTCTCCTACTGTTTCTGTTCAGACTCCTACTGTTTCCCTTTCAGTCTCCTAATGTTTCCCTTTCAGACTCCTACTGTTTCCCTTTCAGACTCCTACTGTTTCCTTTCAGTCTCCTACTGTTTCCCTTCAGACTCCTACTGTTTCCCTTTCAGACTCCTACTGTTTCCCTTTCAGTCTCCTACTGTTTCCCTTTCAGACTCCTACTGTTTCCCTTTCAGACTCCTACTGTTTCCCTTTCAGTCTCCTACTGTTTCCTTTCAGTCTCCTACTGTTTCCTTTCAGACTCCTACTGTTTCCCTTTCAGTCTCCTACTGTTTCCCTTTCAGTCTCCTACTGTTTCCTTTCAGACTCCTACTGTTTCCCTTTCAGTCTCCTACTGTTTCCCTTTCAGACTCCTACTGTTTCCCTTTCAGTCTCCTACTGTTTCCCTTTCAGACTCCTACTGTTTCCCTTTCAGTCTCCTACTGTTTCCCTTTCAGTCTCCTACTGTTTCCCTTTCAGACTCCTACTGTTTCCCTTTCAGACTCCTACTGTTTCCCTTTCAGACTCCTACTGTTTCCCTTTCAGACTCCTACTGTTTCCCTTTCAGACTCCTACTGTTTCCTTTCAGACTCCTACTGTTTCCCTTTCAGACTCCTACTGTTTCATTTCAGACTCCTACTGTTTCCTTTCAGTCTCCTACTGTTTCCCTTTCAGTGTCCAACTGTTTCCCCTTCAGACTCCTACTGTTTCCCTTTCAGACTCCTACTGTTTCCCTTTCAGACTCCTACTGTTTCCCTTTCAGACTCCTACTGTTTCCCTTTCAGACTCCTACTGTTTCCCTTTCAGACTCCTACTGTTTCCCTTTCAGACTCCTACTGTTTCCTTTCAGTTTCCTACTGTTTCCTTTCAGACTCCTACTGTTTCCCTTTCAGTCTCCTACTGTTTCCCTTTCAGACTCCTACTGTTTCCCTTTCAGTCTCCTACTGTTTCCCTTTCAGACTCCTACTGTTTCCCTTTGTCTCCTACTGTTTCCCTTTCAGACTCCTACTGTTTCCCTTTCAGTCTCCTACTGTTTCCCTTTCAGTCTCCGACTGTTTCCCTTTCAGTCTCCTACTGTTTCCCTTTCAGACTCCTACTGTTTCCCTTTCAGTCTCCTACTGTTTCCCTTTCAGACTCCTACTGTTTCCCTTTCAGTCTCCTACTGTTTCCCTTTCAGTCTCCTACTGTTTCCCTTTCAGTCTCCTACTGTTTCCCTTTCAGTCTCCTACTGTTTCCCTTTCAGTCTCCTACTGTTTCCTTTCAGACTCCTACTGTTTCCCTTTCAGACTCCTTCAGACTCCTACTGTTTCCCTTTCAGACTCCTACTGTTTCCCTTTCAGTCTCCTACTGTTTCCCTTTCAGTCTCCTACTGTTTCCCTTTCAGACTCCGACTGTTTCCCTTTCAGACTCCTACTGTTTCCCTTTCAGTCTCCTACTGTTTCCCTTTCAGACTCCTACTGTTTCCCTTTCAGTCTCCTACTGTTTCCCTTTCAGTCTCCTACTGTTTCCCTTTCAGTCTCCTACTGTTTCCTTTCAGACTCCTACTGTTTCCCTTTCAGTCTCCTACTGTTTCCCTTTCAGACTCCGACTGTTTCCCTTTCAAACTCCTACTGTTTCCCTTTCAGTCTCCTACTGTTTCCCTTTCAGTCTCCTACTGTTTCCTTTCAGATTCCTACTGTTTCCCTTTCAGTCTCCTACTGTTTCCCTTTCAGACTCCTACTGTTTCCCTTTCAGACTCCTACTGTTTCCCTTTCAGACTCTGACTGTTTCCCTTTCAGACTCCGACTGTTTCCCTTTCAGTCTCCTACTGTTTCCTTTCAGTCTCCTACTGTTTCCTTTCAGTCTCCTACTGTTTCCCTTTCAGTCTCCTACTGTTTCCCTTTCAGACTCCTACTGTTTCCTTTCAGACTCCTACTGTTTCCCTTTCAGTCTCCGACTGTTTCCCTTTCAGACTCCTACTGTTTCCTTTCAGTCTCCTACTGTTTCCCTTTCAGACTCCTACTGTTTCCTTTCAGTCTCCTACTGTTTCCCTTTCAGTCTCCTACTGTTTCCCTTTCAGACTCCTACTGTTTCCCTTTGTCTCCTACTGTTTCCCTTTCAGTCTCCTACTGTTTCCCTTTCAGTCTCCTACTGTTTCCCTTTCAGTCTCCTACTGTTTCCCTTTCAGTCTCCTACTGTTTCCCTTCCAGTCTCCTACTGTTTCCCTTTCAGACTCCTACTGTTTCCTTTCAGACTCCTACTGTTTCCCTTTCAGACTCCTACTGTTTCCCTTTGTCTCCTACTGTTTCCCTTTCAGACTCCTACTGTTTCCCCTTTCAGTCTCCTACTGTTTCCCTTTCAGTCTCCGACTGTTTCCCCTTTCAGTCTCCTACTGTTTCCCTTTCAGTCTCCGACTGTTTCCCTTTCAGTCTCCGACTGTTTCCCTTCCAGTCTCCTAACTAAAACTGCATCAAAGTCAACATCTACAGTTTGACAGTGGTATTTAAATAAGGACTAGCAGGAGGGAATCTGCACACATATGTGTCTCTTTCACAACGTCTCCTTCTCTATTAAAACTTAAAGGCTCATCAAAATCAAATATACAGCGTGAGATTACTTTTTTTTTATTCAGATAACTTAAGTTT
>NW_027013815.1:180000-182500 GCF_036934945.1 Oncorhynchus masou masou | reverse complement strand
ATAGACACCACTGAGATAGACACCACTGAGATAGACAAGTCCTCTTCAGGTAGACACCACTGAGATAGACACCACTGAGATAGACAAGTCCTCTTCAGATAGACACCACTGAGATAGACACCACTGAGATAGACAAGTCCTCTTCAGGTAGACACCACTGAGATAGACACCACTGAGATAGACACCACTGAGATAGACAAGTCCTCTTCAGATAGACACCACTGAGATAGTCCTCTTCAGCTCAGGACCATTTTATATGAGAGCCGGAAAACATGGTGAAAACTGACAACATTTTCTACACTTTTAAAAGTGCTGTCTAGAACCTAAATGGTTCTTCAGCTCACCCCGTAGGAGAACCCTTTGAACAACCCTTTTTGGTTCTTGGTAGTAACCTTTTGGGATAGACAAAGAACCCTTTCAACAGAGGCTTCTACATAGAACCCAAAATGGTTCGACCTGAAATGGGAAAGGGTTCTACAAGGAACCCAAAATGATTCTACCTGAAACGGAAAAGGGTTCTACATGGAACCGAAAAGGGTTCTACAACGGGGACAGTCATAGAACCCTTTCTTCGAAGAGTGTATAAATACGACACAGATGTTTCCCTTGATAGGCTGAATTAAACGTGCCTAGCTGTCATAACAGTATAAATTCAGGATGAGACCAATCAGTTGCTATAGAAACAGACTCAGACTCTCTCCAGCTGAAACCAGTGGAGTAGACTCAGACTCTCTCCATCTGAAACCAGTAGAGTAGACTCAGACTCTCTCCATCTGAAACCAGTAGAGTAGACTCAGACTCTCTCCATCTGAAACCAGTAGAGTAGACTCAGACTCTCTCCATCTGAAACCAGTAGAGTAGACTCAGACTCTCTCCAGCTGAAACCAGTAGAGTAGACTCAGACTCTCTCCATCTGAAACCAGTGGAGTAGACTCAGACTCTCTCCATTTGAAACCAGTAGACTCAGACTCTCTCCATCTGAAACCAGTGGAGTAGACTCAGACTCTCTCCATCTGAAACCAGTATAGTAGACTCAGACTCTCTCCATCTGAAACCAGTGGAGTAGACTCAGACTCTCTCCATTTGAAACCAGTCAGACTCAGACTCTCCATCTGAAACCAGTGAAACTCAGACTCTCTCCATCTGAAACCAGTAGAGTAGACTCAGACTCTCTCCATCTGAAACCAGTGGAGTAGACTCAGACTCTCTCCATCTGAAACCAGTAGAGTAGACTCAGACTCCAGAAACTAGACTCAGACTCCATCTGAAACCAGTAGAGTAGACTCAGACTCTCTCCATCTGAAACCAGTAGAGTAGACTCAGACTCTCTCCATCTGAAACTCAGACTCTCTCCATCTGAAACCAGTAGAGTAGACTCAGACTCTCTCCATCTGAAACCAGTAGAGTAGACTCAGACTCTCTCCATCTGAAACCAGTAGAGTAGACTCAGACTCTCTCCATCTGAAACCAGAAGAGTCTCTCCATCTGAAACCAGTAGAGTAGACTCAGACTCTCTCCATCTGAAACCAGACTCTCTCCATCTGAAAGAGTAGACTCAGACTCTCTCCATCTGAAACCAGTAGAGTAGACTCAGACTCTCTCCATCTGAAACCAGTAGAGTAGACTCAGACTCTCTCCAGCTGAAACCAGTAGAGTAGACTCAGACTCTCTCCATCTGAAACCAGTGAAGACTCAGACTCTCTCCAGCTGAAACCAGAGTAGACTCAGACTCTCTCCATCTGAAACCAGTAGAGTAGACTCAGACTCTCTCCATCTGAAACCAGTAGAGTAGACTCAGACTCTCTCCATCTGAAACCAGTAGAGTAGACTCAGACTCTCTCCATCTGAAACCAGTAGAGTAGACTCAGACTCTCTCCATCTGAAACCAGTAGAGTAGACTCAGACTCTCTCCATCTGAAACCAGTAGAGTAGACTCAGACTCTCTCCATCTGAAACCAGTAGAGTAGACTCAGACTCTCTCCATCTGAAACCAGTAGAGTAGACTCAGACTCAGTGGGTAAACTGATCAGGGTGAATGAATCAATGCTCCATATATTTTCAATATATCATTGTCATGACAGCTGGGTGGGATGATATAGCCGTGTGTGTGTGTGTGTGTGTGTGTGTGTGTGTGTGTGTGTGTGTGTGTGTGTGTGTGTGTGTGTGTGTGTGTGTGTGTGTGTGTGTGTGTGTGTGTGTGTGTGTGTGTGTGTGTGTGTGTGTGTGTGTGTCCGTGGCTGTGTATGTGTGCGTTTGTATGTACGGCTCTGGTGGAAGCATCGGAGGGATAGAGACAGATTGAGAGGAGTTCTTTACAGCAGAGGATTATGGGTAGGTAATGTGGAAAGTCACACCTGTCCTTCTGGACTGCAGCTGATTGTGGAAGTCAATGGATTATTCTGATAGAGACAGGAGATCGATTCAAGCAACTTTACTTCACGCACGCACGCACGCACGCACACACACACACACACACACACACACACACACACACACACAC
>NW_027013815.1:132500-177500 GCF_036934945.1 Oncorhynchus masou masou | reverse complement strand
GGTTAATGTTGTTGGTATCCACCATGGTTAATGTTGTTGGTATCCACCATGGTTAATGTTGTTGGTATCCACCATGGTTAATGTTGTTGGTATCCACCATGGTTAATGTTGTTGTTGGTATCCACCATGGTTAATGTTGTTGGTATCCACCATGATAAATGTTGTTGGTATCCACCATGATTAATGTTGTTGGTATCCACCATGGTTAATGTTGTTGGTATCCACCATGGTTAATGTTGTTGTTGGTATCCACCATGGTTAATGTTGTTGGTATCCACCATGGTTAATGTTGTTGGTATCCACCATGGTTAATGTTGTTGTTGGTATCCACCATGGTTAATGCTGTTGGTATCCACCATGGTTAATGTTGTTGGTATCCACCATGGTTAATGTTGTTGGTATCCACCATGGTTAATGTTGTTGGTATCCACCATGGTTAATGTTGTTGGTATCCACCATGGTTAATGTTGTTGTTGGTATCCACCATGGTTAATGTTGTTGTTGGTATCCACCATGGTTAATGTTGTTGTTGGTATCCACCATGGTTAATGCTGTTGGTATCCACCATGGTTAATGTTGTTGTTGGTATCCACCATGGTTAATGTTGTTGGTATCCACCATGGTTAATGTTGTTGTTGGTATCCACCATGGTTAATGTTGTTGTTGGTATCCACCATGGTTAATGCTGTTGGTATCCACCATGGTTAATGTTGTTGTTGGTATCCACCATGGTTAATGTTGTTGGTATCCACCATGGTTAATGTTGTTGTTGGTATCCACCATGGTTAATGTTGTTGGTATCCACCATGGTTAATTTTGTTGTTGGTATCCACCATAGTTAATGTTGGTGGTATCCACCATGGTTAATGTTGTTGGTATCCACCATAGTTAATGTTGTTGGTATCCACCATGGTTAATGTTGTTGGTATCCACCATGGTTAATGTTGTTGGTATCCACCATGGTTAATGTTGTTGTTGGTATCCACCATGGTTAATGTTGTTGGTATCCACCATGGTTAATGTTGTTGTTGGTATCCACCATGGTTAATGTTGTTGGTATCCACCATGGTTAATGTTGTTGTTGGTATCCACCATAGTTAATGTTGCTGGTATCCACCATGGTTAATGTTGTTGGTATCCACCATGGTTAATGTTGTTGTTGGTATCCACCATGGTTAATGTTGTTGGTATCCACCATGGTTAATGTTGTTGGTATCCACCATGGTTAATGCTGTTGGTATCCACCATAGTTAATGTTGTTGGTATCCACCATAGTTAATGTTGGTGGTATCCACCATGGTTAATGTTGTTGGTATCCACCATGGTTAATGTTGTTGGTATCCACCATGGTTAATGTTGTTGTTGGTATCCACCATGGTTAATGTTGTTGGTATCCACCATGGTTAATGTTGTTGGTATCCACCATAGTTAATGTTGTTGTTGTTATCCACCATAGTTAATGTTGTTGTTGGTATCCACCATGGTTAATGTTGTTGTTGGTATCCACCATGGTTAATGTTGTTGGTATCCACCATGGTTAATGTTGTTTATATCCACCATGGTTAATGCTGTTGGTATCCACCATGGTTAATGTTGTTGGTATCCACCATAGTTAATGTTGTTGGTATCAACCATGGTTAATGTTGTTGGTATCCACCATGGTTAATGTTGTTGGTATCCACCATGGTTAATGTTGTTGGTATCCACCGTGGTTAATGTTGTTGGTATCCACCATGGTTAATGTTGTTGGTATCCACCATGGTTAATGTTGTTGTTGGTATCCACCATGGTTAATGTTGTTGGTATCCACCATGGTTAATGTTGTTGTTGGTATCCACCATGGTTAATGTTGTTGGTATCCACCATGGTTAATGTTGTTGTTGGTATCCACCATAGTTAATGTTGCTGGTATCCACCATGGTTAATGTTGTTGGTATCCACCATGGTTAATGTTGTTGTTGGTATCCACCATGGTTAATGTTGTTGGTATCCACCATGGTTAATGTTGTTGGTATCCACCATGGTTAATGCTGTTGGTATCCACCATAGTTAATGTTGTTGGTATCCACCATAGTTAATGTTGGTGGTATCCACCATGGTTAATGTTGTTGGTATCCACCATGGTTAATGTTGTTGGTATCCACCATGGTTAATGTTGTTGTTGGTATCCACCATGGTTAATGTTGTTGGTATCCACCATGGTTAATGTTGTTGTTGTTATCCACCATAGTTAATGTTGTTGTTGTTATCCACCATAGTTAATGTTGTTGTTGGTATCCACCATGGTTAATGTTGTTGTTGGTATCCACCATGGTTAATGTTGTTGGTATCCACCATGGTTAATGTTGTTGGTATCCACCATGGTTAATGTTGTTGGTATCCACCATGGTTAATGTTGTTGGTATCCACCATGGTTAATGTTGTTGGTATCCACCGTGGTTAATGTTGTTGGTATCCACCATAGTTAATGTTGTTGGTATCCACCATGGTTAATGTTGTTGGTATCCACCATGGTTAATGTTGTTGGTATCCACCGTGGTTAATGTTGTTGGTATCCACCATAGTTAATGTTGTTGGTATCCACCATGGTTAATGTTGTTGGTATCCACCATGGTTAATGTTGTTGGTATCCACCATGGTTAATGTTGTTGGTATCCACCATGGTTAATGTTGTTGGTATCCACCATGGTTAATGTTGTTGTTGGTATCCACCATAGTTAATGTTGTTGTTGGTATCCACCATGGTTAATGTTGTTGGTATCCACCATGGTTAATGTTGTTGTTGGTATCCACCATGGTTAATGTTGTTGGTATCCACCATGGTTAATGTTGTTGTTGGTATCCACCATGGTTAATGCTGTTGGTATCCACCATGGTTAATGTTGTTGGTATCCACCATGGTTAATGTTGTTGGTATCCACCATGGTTAATGTTGTTGGTATCCACCATGGTTAATGTTGTTGTTGGTATCCACCATGGTTAATGTTGTTGTTGGTATCCACCATGGTTAATGTTGTTGTTGGTATCCACCATGGTTAATGCTGTTGGTATCCACCATGGTTAATGTTGTTGTTGGTATCCACCATGGTTAATGTTGTTGGTATCCACCATGGTTAATGTTGTTGTTGGTATCCACCATGGTTAATGTTGTTGGTATCCACCATGGTTAATGTTGTTGTTGGTATCCACCATAGTTAATGTTGCTGGTATCCACCATGGTTAATGTTGTTGGTATCCACCATGGTTAATGTTGTTGTTGGTATCCACCATGGTTAATGTTGTTGGTATCCACCATGGTTAATGTTGTTGGTATCCACCATGGTTAATGCTGTTGGTATCCACCATAGTTAATGTTGTTGGTATCCACCATAGTTAATGTTGGTGGTATCCACCATGGTTAATGTTGTTGGTATCCACCATGGTTAATGTTGTTGGTATCCACCATGGTTAATGTTGTTGTTGGTATCCACCATGGTTAATGTTGTTGGTATCCACCATGGTTAATGTTGTTGGTATCCACCATAGTTAATGTTGTTGTTGTTATCCACCATAGTTAATGTTGTTGTTGGTATCCACCATGGTTAATGTTGTTGTTGGTATCCACCATGGTTAATGTTGTTGGTATCCACCATGGTTAATGTTGTTGGTATCCACCATGGTTAATGTTGTTGTTGGTATCCACCATGGTTAATGCTGTTGGTATCCACCATGGTTAATGTTGTTGGTATCCACCATGGTTAATGTTGTTGGTATCCACCATGGTTAATGTTGTTGGTATCCACCATGGTTAATGTTGTTGGTATCCACCATGGTTAATGTTGTTGGTATCCACCATGGTTAATGTTGTTGTTGGTATCCACCATGGTTAATGTTGTTGTTGGTATCCACCATGGTTAATGTTGTTGTTGGTATCCACCATGGTTAATGCTGTTGGTATCCACCATGGTTAATGTTGTTGTTGGTATCCACCATGGTTAATGTTGTTGGTATCCACCATGGTTAATGTTGTTGTTGGTATCCACCATGGTTAATGTTGTTGTTGGTATCCACCATGGTTAATGCTGTTGGTATCCACCATGGTTAATGTTGTTGTTGGTATCCACCATGGTTAATGTTGTTGGTATCCACCATGGTTAATGTTGTTGTTGGTATCCACCATGGTTAATGTTGTTGGTATCCACCATGGTTAATGTTGTTGTTGGTATCCACCATAGTTAATGTTGTTGGTATCCACCATGGTTAATGTTGTTGGTATCCACCATAGTTAATGTTGTTGGTATCCACCATGGTTAATGTTGTTGGTATCCACCATAGTTAATGGTTAATGTTGTTGGTATCCACCATGGTTAATGTTGTTGTTGGTATCCACCATGGTTAATGTTGTTGGTATCCACCATGGTTAATGTTGTTGTTGGTATCCACCATGGTTAATGTTGTTGGTATCCACCATGGTTAATGTTGTTGTTGGTATCCACCATAGTTAATGTTGCTGGTATCCACCATGGTTAATGTTGTTGGTATCCACCATGGTTAATGTTGTTGTTGGTATCCACCATGGTTAATGTTGTTGGTATCCACCATGGTTAATGTTGTTGGTATCCACCATGGTTAATGCTGTTGGTATCCACCATAGTTAATGTTGTTGGTATCCACCATAGTTAATGTTGGTGGTATCCACCATGGTTAATGTTGTTGGTATCCACCATGGTTAATGTTGTTGGTATCCACCATGGTTAATGTTGTTGTTGGTATCCACCATGGTTAATGTTGTTGGTATCCACCATGGTTAATGTTGTTGGTATCCACCATAGTTAATGTTGTTGTTGTTATCCACCATAGTTAATGTTGTTGTTGGTATCCACCATGGTTAATGTTGTTGTTGGTATCCACCATGGTTAATGTTGTTGGTATCCACCATGGTTAATGTTGTTTATATCCACCATGGTTAATGCTGTTGGTATCCACCATGGTTAATGTTGTTGGTATCCACCATAGTTAATGTTGTTGGTATCCACCATGGTTAATGTTGTTGTATCCACCATGGTTAATGTTGTTGGTATCCACCATGGTTAATGTTGTTGGTATCCACCATGGTTAATGTTGTTGGTATCCACCATGGTTAATGTTGTTGGTATCCACCATGGTTAATGTTGTTGGTATCCACCATGGTTAATGTTGTTGGTATCCACCATGGTTAATGTTGTTGGTATCCACCATGGTTAATGTTGTTGGTATCCACCATGGTTAATGTTGTTGGTATCCACCATGGTTAATGTTGTTGTTGGTATCCACCATAGTTAATGTTGTTGTTGGTATCCACCATGGTTAATGTTGTTGGTATCCACCATGGTTAATGTTGTTGTTGGTATCCACCATGGTTAATGTTGTTGGTATCCACCATGGTTAATGTTGTTGTTGGTATCCACCATGGTTAATGCTGTTGGTATCCACCATGGTTAATGTTGTTGGTATCCACCATGGTTAATGTTGTTGGTATCCACCATGGTTAATGTTGTTGGTATCCACCATGGTTAATGTTGTTGTTGGTATCCACCATGGTTAAAGTTGTTGTTGGTATCCACCATGGTTAATGTTGTTGTTGGTATCCACCATGGTTAATGCTGTTGGTATCCACCATGGTTAATGTTGTTGTTGGTATCCACCATGGTTAATGTTGTTGGTATCCACCATGGTTAATGTTGTTGTTGGTATCCACCATGGTTAATGTTGTTGGTATCCACCATGGTTAATGTTGTTGTTGGTATCCACCATGGTTAATGTTGTTGGTATCCACCATGGTTAATGTTGTTGTTGGTATCCACCATGGTTAATGTTGTTGGTATCCACCATGGTTAATGTTGTTGTTGGTATCCACCATGGTTAATGTTGTTGGTATCCACCATGGTTAATGTTGTTGTTGGTATCCACCATAGTTAATGTTGGTGGTATCCACCATGGTTAATGTTGTTGGTATCCACCATAGTTAATGTTGTTGGTATCCACCATGGTTAATGTTGTTGGTATCCACCATGGTTAATGTTGTTGGTATCCACCATGGTTAATGTTGTTGTTGGTATCCACCATGGTTAATGTTGTTGGTATCCACCATGGTTAATGTTGTTGTTGGTATCCACCATGGTTAATGTTGTTGGTATCCACCATGGTTAATGTTGTTGTTGGTATCCACCATAGTTAATGTTGCTGGTATCCACCATGGTTAATGTTGTTGGTATCCACCATGGTTAATGTTGTTGTTGGTATCCACCATGGTTAATGTTGTTGGTATCCACCATGGTTAATGTTGTTGGTATCCACCATGGTTAATGCTGTTGGTATCCACCATAGTTAATGTTGTTGGTATCCACCATAGTTAATGTTGGTGGTATCCACCATGGTTAATGTTGTTGGTATCCACCATGGTTAATGTTGTTGGTATCCACCATGGTTAATGTTGTTGTTGGTATCCACCATGGTTAATGTTGTTGGTATCCACCATGGTTAATGTTGTTGGTATCCACCATAGTTAATGTTGTTGTTGTTATCCACCATAGTTAATGTTGTTGTTGGTATCCACCATGGTTAATGTTGTTGTTGGTATCCACCATGGTTAATGTTGTTGGTATCCACCATGGTTAATGTTGTTTATATCCACCATGGTTAATGCTGTTGGTATCCACCATGGTTAATGTTGTTGGTATCCACCATAGTTAATGTTGTTGGTATCCACCATGGTTAATGTTGTTGGTATCCACCATGGTTAATGTTGTTGGTATCCACCATGGTTAATGTTGTTGGTATCCACCGTGGTTAATGTTGTTGGTATCCACCATAGTTAATGTTGTTGGTATCCACCATGGTTAATGTTGTTGGTATCCACCATGGTTAATGTTGTTGGTATCCACCATGGTTAATGTTGTTGGTATCCACCATGGTTAATGTTGTTGGTATCCACCATGGTTAATGTTGTTGGTATCCACCATGGTTAATGTTGTTGTTGGTATCCACCATAGTTAATGTTGTTGTTGGTATCCACCATGGTTAATGTTGTTGTTATCCACCATGGTTAATGTTGTTGTTGGTATCCACCATGGTTAATGTTGTTGGTATCCACCATGGTTAATGTTGTTGTTGGTATCCACCATGGTTAATGCTGTTGGTATCCACCATGGTTAATGTTGTTGGTATCCACCATGGTTAATGTTGTTGGTATCCACCATGGTTAATGTTGTTGGTATCCACCATGGTTAATGTTGTTGTTGGTATCCACCATGGTTAATGTTGTTGTTGGTATCCACCATGGTTAATGTTGTTGTTGGTATCCACCATGGTTAATGCTGTTGGTATCCACCATGGTTAATGTTGTTGTTGGTATCCACCATGGTTAATGTTGTTGGTATCCACCATGGTTAATGTTGTTGTTGGTATCCACCATGGTTAATGTTGTTGGTATCCACCATGGTTAATGTTGTTGTTGGTATCCACCATGGTTAATGTTGTTGGTATCCACCATGGTTAATGTTGTTGTTGGTATCCACCATAGTTAATGTTGCTGGTATCCACCATGGTTAATGTTGTTGGTATCCACCATGGTTAATGTTGTTGTTGGTATCCACCATGGTCAATGTTGTTGGTATCCACCATGGTTAATGTTGTTGGTATCCACCATGGTTAATGCTGTTGGTATCCACCATAGTTAATGTTGTTGTTATAAACCATAGTTAATGTTGGTGGTATCCACCATGGTTAATGTTGTTGGTATCCACCATGGTTAATGTTGTTGGTATCCACCATGGTTAATGTTGTTGTTGGTATCCACCATGGTTAATGTTGTTGGTATCCACCATGGTTAATGTTGTTGGTATCCACCATAGTTAATGTTGTTGTTGTTATCCACCATAGTTAATGTTGTTGTTGGTATCCACCATGGTTAATGTTGTTGTTGGTATCCACCATGGTTAATGTTGTTGGTATCCACCATGGTTAATGTTGTTTATATCCACCATGGTTAATGCTGTTGGTATCCACCATGGTTAATGTTGTTGGTATCCACCATGGTTAATGTTGTTGGTATCCACCATGGTTAATGTTGTTGGTATCCACCATGGTTAATGTTGTTGGTATCCACCGTGGTTAATGTTGTTGGTATCCACCATAGTTAATGTTGTTGGTATCCACCGTGGTTAATGTTGTTGGTATCCACCATAGTTAATGTTGTTGGTATCCACCATGGTTAATGTTGTTGGTATCCACCATGGTTAATGTTGTTGGTATCCACCGTGGTTAATGTTGTTGGTATCCACCATAGTTAATGTTGTTGGTATCCACTATGGTTAATGTTGTTGGTATCCACCATGGTTAATGTTGTTGGTATCCACCATAGTTAATGTTGTTGGTATCCACCATAGTTAATGTTGTTGGTATCCACCGTGGTTAATGTTGTTGGTATCCACCATGGTTAATGTTGTTGGTATCCACTATGGTTAATGTTGTTGTTGGTATCCACCATGGTTAATGCTGTTGGTATCCACCATGGTTAATGTTGTTGGTATCCACCATGGTTAATGTTGTTGGTATCCACCATGGTTAATGTTGTTGGTATCCACTATGGTTAATGTTGTTGGTATCCACCATGGTTAATGTTGTTGGTATCCACCATGGTTAATGTTGTTGTTGGTATCCACCATGGTTAATGTTGTTGGTATCCACCATAGTTAATGTTGTTGGTATCCACCATGGTTAATGTTGTTGTTGGTATCCACCATGGTTAATGTTGTTGGTATCCACTATGGTTAATGTTGTTGTTGGTATCCACCATGGTTAATGCTGTTGGTATCCACCATGGTTAATGTTGTTGGTATCCACCATGGTTAATGTTGTTGGTATCCACCATGGTTAATGTTGTTGGTATCCACTATGGTTAATGTTGTTGGTATCCACCATGGTTAATGTTGTTGGTATCCACCATGGTTAATGTTGTTGTTGGTATCCACCATGGTTAATGTTGTTGGTATCCACCATAGTTAATGTTGTTGGTATCCACCATGGTTAATGTTGTTGTTGGTATCCACCATGGTTAATGTTGTTGGTATCCACCATGGTTAATGTTGTTGGTATCCACCATGGTTAATGTTGTTGGTATCCACCATGGTTAATGTTGTTGGTATCCACCATGGTTAATGTTGTTGTTGGTATCCACCATGGTTAATGTTGTTGGTATCCACCATGGTAAATGTTGTTGGTATCCACCATGATTAATGTTGTTGGTATCCACCATGGTTAATGTTGTTGGTATCCACCATGGTTAATGTTGTTGTTGGTATCCACCATGGTTAATGTTGTTGGTATCCACCATGGTTAATGTTGTTGGTATCCACCATGGTTAATGTTGTTGTTGGTATCCACCATGGTTAATGCTGTTGGTATCCACCATGGTTAATGTTGTTGGTATCCACCATGGTTAATGTTGTTGGTATCCACCATGGTTAATGTTGTTGGTATCCACCATGGTTAATGTTGTTGGTATCCACCATGGTTAATGTTGTTGGTATCCACCATGGTTAATGTTGTTGTTGGTATCCACCATGGTTAATGTTGTTGGTATCCACCATAGTTAATGTTGTTGGTATCCACCATGGTTAATGTTGTTGTTGGTATCCACCATGGTTAATGTTGTTGGTATCCACCATGGTTAATGTTGTTGGTATCCACCATGGTTAATGTTGTTGGTATCCACCATGGTTAATGTTGTTGGTATCCACCATGGTTAATGTTGTTGGTATCCACCGTGGTTAATGTTGTTGGTATCCACCATAGTTAATGTTGTTGGTATCCACTATGGTTAATGTTGTTGGTATCCACCATGGTTAATGTTGTTGGTATCCACCGTGGTTAATGTTGTTGGTATCCACCATAGTTAATGTTGTTGGTATCCACCATGGTTAATGTTGTTGGTATCCACCATGGTTAATGTTGTTGGTATCCACCATGGTTAATGTTGTTGGTATCCACCGTGGTTAATGTTGTTGGTATCCACCGTGGTTAATGTTGTTGGTATCCACTATGGTTAATGTTGTTGGTATCCACCATGGTTAATGTTGTTGGTATCCACCATGGTTAATGTTGTTGGTATCCACCATGGTTAATGTTGTTGGTATCCACCATGGTTAATGTTGTTGTTGGTATCCACCATGGTTAATGTTGTTGGTATCCACCATGGTTAATGTTGTTGGTATCCACCATGGTTAATGTTGTTGTTGGTATCCACCATGGTTAATGCTGTTGGTATCCACCATGGTTAATGTTGTTGGTATCCACCATGGTTAATGTTGTTGGTATCCACCATGGTTAATGTTGTTGGTATCCACCATGGTTAATGTTGTTGGTATCCACCATGGTTAATGTTGTTGTTGGTATCCACCATGGTTAATGTTGTTGTTGGTATCCACCATGGTTAATGTTGTTGTTGGTATCCACCATGGTTAATGCTGTTGGTATCCACCATGGTTAATGTTGTTGTTGGTATCCACCATGGTTAATGTTGTTGGTATCCACCATGGTTAATGTTGTTGTTGGTATCCACCATGGTTAATGTTGTTGTTGGTATCCACCATGGTTAATGCTGTTGGTATCCACCATGGTTAATGTTGTTGTTGGTATCCACCATGGTTAATGTTGTTGGTATCCACCATGGTTAATGTTGTTGTTGGTATCCACCATGGTTAATGTTGTTGGTATCCACCATGGTTAATGTTGTTGTTGGTATCCACCATAGTTAATGTTGGTGGTATCCACCATGGTTAATGTTGTTGGTATCCACCATAGTTAATGTTGTTGGTATCCACCATGGTTAATGTTGTTGGTATCCACCATGGTTAATGTTGTTGGTATCCACCATGGTTAATGTTGTTGTTGGTATCCACCATGGTTAATGTTGTTGGTATCCACCATGGTTAATGTTGTTGTTGGTATCCACCATGGTTAATGTTGTTGGTATCCACCATGGTTAATGTTGTTGTTGGTATCCACCATAGTTAATGTTGCTGGTATCCACCATGGTTAATGTTGTTGGTATCCACCATGGTTAATGTTGTTGTTGGTATCCACAATGGTTAATGTTGTTGGTATCCACCATGGTTAATGTTGTTGGTATCCACCATGGTTAATGCTGTTGGTATCCACCATAGTTAATGTTGTTGGTATCCACCATAGTTAATGTTGGTGGTATCCACCATGGTTAATGTTGTTGGTATCCACCATGGTTAATGTTGTTGGTATCCACCATGGTTAATGTTGTTGTTGGTATCCACCATGGTTAATGTTGTTGGTATCCACCATGGTTAATGTTGTTGGTATCCACCATAGTTAATGTTGTTGTTGTTATCCACCATAGTTAATGTTGTTGTTGGTATCCACCATGGTTAATGTTGTTGTTGGTATCCACCATGGTTAATGTTGTTGGTATCCACCATGGTTAATGTTGTTTATATCCACCATGGTTAATGCTGTTGGTATCCACCATGGTTAATGTTGTTGGTATCCACCATAGTTAATGTTGTTGGTATCCACCATGGTTAATGTTGTTGGTATCCACCATGGTTAATGTTGTTGGTATCCACCATGGTTAATGTTGTTGGTATCCACCATGGTTAATGTTGTTGGTATCCACCATAGTTAATGTTGTTGGTATCCACCATGGTTAATGTTGTTGGTATCCACCATGGTTAATGTTGTTGGTATCCACCGTGGTTAATGTTGTTGGTATCCACCATAGTTAATGTTGTTGGTATCCACCATGGTTAATGCTGTTGGTATCCACCATGGTTAATGTTGTTGGTATCCACCATGGTTAATGTTGTTGGTATCCACCATGGTTAATGTTGTTGGTATCCACCATGGTTAATGTTGTTGTTGGTATCCACCATAGTTAATGTTGTTGTTGGTATCCACCATGGTTAATGTTGTTGGTATCCACCATGGTTAATGTTGTTGTTGGTATCCACCATGGTTAATGTTGTTGGTATCCACCATGGTTAATGTTGTTGTTGGTATCCACCATGGTTAATGCTGTTGGTATCCACCATGGTTAATGTTGTTGGTATCCACCATGGTTAATGTTGTTGGTATCCACCATGGTTAATGTTGTTGGTATCCACCATGGTTAATGTTGTTGGTATCCACCATGGTTAATGTTGTTGTTGGTATCCACCATGGTTAATGTTGTTGTTGGTATCCACCATGGTTAATGTTGTTGTTGGTATCCACCATGGTTAATGCTGTTGGTATCCACCATGGTTAATGTTGTTGTTGGTATCCACCATGGTTAATGTTGTTGGTATCCACCATGGTTAATGTTGTTGTTGGTATCCACCATGGTTAATGTTGTTGGTATCCACCATGGTTAATGTTGTTGTTGGTATCCACCATGGTTAATGTTGTTGGTATCCACCATGGTTAATGTTGTTGTTGGTATCCACCATAGTTAATGTTGCTGGTATCCACCATGGTTAATGTTGTTGGTATCCACCATGGTTAATGTTGTTGTTGGTATCCACCATGGTTAATGTTGTTGGTATCCACCATGGTTAATGTTGTTGGTATCCACCATGGTTAATGCTGTTGGTATCCACCATAGTTAATGTTGTTGGTATCCACCATAGTTAATGTTGGTGGTATCCACCATGGTTAATGTTGTTGGTATCCACCATGGTTAATGTTGTTGGTATCCACCATGGTTAATGTTGTTGTTGGTATCCACCATGGTTAATGTTGTTGGTATCCACCATGGTTAATGTTGTTGGTATCCACCATAGTTAATGTTGTTGTTGTTATCCACCATAGTTAATGTTGTTGTTGGTATCCACCATGGTTAATGTTGTTGTTGGTATCCACCATGGTTAATGTTGTTGGTATCCACCATGGTTAATGTTGTTTATATCCACCATGGTTAATGCTGTTGGTATCCACCATGGTTAATGTTGTTGGTATCCACCATGGTTAATGTTGTTGGTATCCACCATGGTTAATGTTGTTGGTATCCACCATGGTTAATGTTGTTGGTATCCACCGTGGTTAATGTTGTTGGTATCCACCATAGTTAATGTTGTTGGTATCCACTATGGTTAATGTTGTTGGTATCCACCATGGTTAATGTTGTTGGTATCCACCGTGGTTAATGTTGTTGGTATCCACCATAGTTAATGTTGTTGGTATCCACCATGGTTAATGTTGTTGGTATCCACCATGGTTAATGTTGTTGGTATCCACCATGGTTAATGTTGTTGGTATCCACCGTGGTTAATGTTGTTGGTATCCACCGTGGTTAATGTTGTTGGTATCCACCATAGTTAATGTTGTTGGTATCCACCATGGTTAATGTTGTTGGTATCCACCATGGTTAATGTTGTTGGTATCCACCATGGTTAATGTTGTTGGTATCCACCATGGTTAATGTTGTTGGTATCCACCATGGTTAATGTTGTTGTTGGTATCCACCATAGTTAATGTTGTTGTTGGTATCCACCATGGTTAATGTTCAAATCAAATCAAATCAAATTTATTTATATAGCCCTTCGTACATCAGCTGATATCTCAAAGTGCTGTACAGAAACCCAGCCTAAAACCCCAAACAGCAAGCAATGCAGGTGTAGAAGCACGGTGGCTAGGAAAAACTCCCTAGAAAAGCCAAAACCTAGGAAGAAACCTAGAGAGGAACCAGGCTATGTGGGGTGGCCAGTCCTCTTCTGGCTGTGCCGGGTAGAGATTATAACAGAACATGGCCAAGATGTTCAAATGTTCATAAATGACCAGCATGGTCGAATAATAATAAGGCAGAACAGTTGAAACTGGAGCAGCAGCACGGCCAGGTGGACTGGGGACAGCAAGGAGTCATCATGTCAAGTAGTCCTGGGGCATGGTCCTAGGGCTCAGGTCAGTTGAAACTGGAGCAGCAGCACGGCCAGGTGGACTGGGGACAGCAAGGAGTCATCATGTCAGGTAGTCCTGGGGCATGGTCCTAGGGCTCAGGTCCTCCGAGAGAGAGAAGGAGAGAATTAGAGAACGCACACTTAGATTCACACAGGACACCGAATTGGACAGGAGAAGTACTCCAGATATAACAAACTGACCCCAGCCCCCCGACACATAAACTACTGCAGCATAAATACTGGAGGCTGAGACAGGAGGGGTCAGGAGACACTGTGGCCCCACCCGAGGACACCCCCGGACAGGGCCAAACAGGAAGGATATAACCCCACCCACTTTGCCAAAGCACAGCCCCCACACCACTGGAGGGATATCTTCAACCACCAACTTACCATCCTGAGACAAAGCTGAGTATAGCCCGCAAAGATCTCCGCCACGGCACAACCCAAGGGGGCGCCAACCCAGACAGGATGACCACATCAGTGAATCAACCCACTCAGGTGACGCACCCCCTCCAGGGACGGCATGAGAGAGCCCCAGCAAGCCAGTGACTCAGCCCCTGTAATAGGGTTAGAGGCAGAGAATCCCAGTGGAAAGAGGGGAACCGGCCAGGCAGAGACAGCAAGGGTGGTTCGTTGCTCCAGAGCCTTTCCGTTCACCTTCCCACTCCTGGGCCAGACTACACTCAATCATATGACCCACTGAAGAGATGAGTCTTCAGTAAAGACTTAAAGGTTGAGACCGAGTTTGCGTCTCTGACATGGGTAGGCAGACCGTTCCATAAAAATGGAGCTCTATAGGAGAAAGCCCTGCCTCCAGCTGTTTGCTTAGAAATTCTAGGGACAATTAGGAGGCCTGCGTCTTGTGACCGTAGCGTACGTGTAGGTATGTACGGCAGGACCAAATCAGAGAGATAGGTAGGAGCAAGCCCATGCAATGCTTTGTAGGTTAGCAGTAAAACCTTGAAATCAGCCCTTGCTTTGACAGGAAGCCAGTGTAGGGAGGCTAGCACTGGAGTAATATGATCAAATTTTTGGTTCTAGTCAGGATTCTAGCAGCCGTATTTAGCACTAACTGAAGTTTATTTAGTGCTTTATCCGGGTAGCCGGAAAGTAGAGCATTGCAGTAGTCTAACCTAGAAGTGACAAAAGCATGGATTAATTTTTCTGCATCATTTTTGGACAGAAAGTTTCTGATTTTTGCAATGTTACGTAGATGGAAAAAAGCTGTCCTTGAAATGGTCTTGATATGTTCTTCAAAAGAGAGATCAGGGTCCAGAGTAACGCCGAGGTCCTTCACAGTTTTATTTGAGATGACTGTACAACCATTAAGATTAATTGTCAGATTCAACAGAAGATCTCTTTGTTTCTTGGGACCTAGAACAAGCATCTCTGTTTTATCCGAGTTTAAAAGTAGAAAGTTTGCTGCCATCCACTTCCTTATGTCTGAAACACATGCTTCTAGCGAGGGCAATTTTGGGGCTTCACCATGTTTCATTGAAATGTACAGCTGTGTATCATCCGCATAGCAGTGAAAGTTAACATTATGTTTTTGAATAACATCCCCAAGAGGTAAAATATATAGTGAAAACAACAGCGGTCCTAAAACGGAACCTTGAGGAACACCGAAATTTACAGTTGATTTGTCAGAGGACAAACCATCCACAGAGACAAACTGATATCTTTCCGACAGATAAGATCTAAACCAGGCCAGAACTTGTCCGTGTAATGTTGTTGGTATCCACCATGGTTAATGTTGTTGTTGGTATCCACCATGGTTAATGTTGTTGGTATCCACCATGGTTAATGTTGTTGTTGGTATCCACCATGGTTAATGCTGTTGGTATCCACCATGGTTAATGTTGTTGGTATCCACCATGGTTAATGTTGTTGGTATCCACCATGGTTAATGTTGTTGGTATCCACCATGGTTAATGTTGTTGGTATCCACCATGGTTAATGTTGTTGTTGGTATCCACCATGGTTAATGTTGTTGGTATCCACCATGGTTAATGTTGTTGTTGGTATCCACCATAGTTAATGTTGCTGGTATCCACCATGGTTAATGTTGTTGGTATCCACCATGGTTAATGTTGTTGTTGGTATCCACCATGGTTAATGTTGTTGGTATCCACCATGGTTAATGTTGTTGGTATCCACCATGGTTAATGCTGTTGGTATCCACCATAGTTAATGTTGTTGGTATCCACCATAGTTAATGTTGGTGGTATCCACCATGGTTAATGTTGTTGTTGGTATCCACCATGGTTAATGTTGTTGGTATCCACCATGGTTAATGTTGTTGTTGGTATCCACCATAGTTAATGTTGGTGGTATCCACCATGGTTAATGTTGTTGGTATCCACCATAGTTAATGTTGTTGGTATCCACCATGGTTAATGTTGTTGGTATCCACCATGGTTAATGTTGTTGGTATCCACCATGGTTAATGTTGTTGTTGGTATCCACCATGGTTAATGTTGTTGGTATCCACCATGGTTAATGTTGTTTATATCCACCATGGTTAATGCTGTTGGTATCCACCATGGTTAATGTTGTTGGTATCCACCATAGTTAATGTTGTTGGTATCCACCATGGTTAATGTTGTTGGTATCCACCATGGTTAATGTTGTTGGTATCCACCATGGTTAATGTTGTTGGTATCCACCGTGGTTAATGTTGTTGGTATCCACCATAGTTAATGTTGTTGGTATCCACCATGGTTAATGTTGTTGGTATCCACCATGGTTAATGTTGTTGGTATCCACCGTGGTTAATGTTGTTGGTATCCACCATAGTTAATGTTGTTGGTATCCACCATGGTTAATGTTGTTGGTATCCACCATGGTTAATGTTGTTGGTATCCACCATGGTTAATGTTGTTGGTATCCACCATGGTTAATGTTGTTGGTATCCACCATGGTTAATGTTGTTGGTATCCACCATAGTTAATGTTGTTGTTGGTATCCACCATGGTTAATGTTGTTGGTATCCACCATAGTTAATGTTGTTGTTGGTATCCACCATGGTTAATGCTGTTGGTATCCACCATGGTTAATGTTGTTGGTATCCACCATGGTTAATGTTGTTGGTATCCACCATGGTTAATGTTGTTGGTATCCACCATAGTTAATGTTGTTGGTATCCACCCTGGTTAATGTTGGTGGTATCCACCATGGTTAATGTTGTTGGTATCCACCATGGTTAATGTTGTTGGTATCCACCATAGTTAATGTTGTTGGTATCCACCCTGGTTAATGTTGGTGGTATCCACCATGGTTAATGTTGTTGTTGGTATCCACCATGGTTAATGTTGTTGGTATCCACCATGGTTAATGTTGTTGGTATCCACCATGGTTAATGTTGTTGTTGGTATCCACCATGGTTAATGCTGTTGGTATCCACCATAGTTAATGTTGTTGGTATCCACCATGGTTAATGTTGTTGGTATCCACCATAGTTAATGTTGTTGGTATCCACCATGGTTAATGTTGTTGGTATCCACCATGGTTAATGTTGTTGGTATCCACCATGGTTAATGTTGTTGTTGGTATCCACCATGGTTAATGTTGTTGGTATCCACCATGGTTAATGTTGTTGTTGGTATCCACCATGGTTAATGTTGTTGGTATCCACCATGGTTAATGGTGCTGTTTGTATCAACCATGGTTAATGTTGTTGTTGGTATCCACCATGGTTAATGTTGTTGTTGGTATCCACCATGGTTAATGCTGTTGGTATCCACCATGGTTAATGTTGTTGGTATCCACCATGGTTAATGTTGTTGGTATCCACCATGGTTAATGTTGTTGGTATCCACCATGGTTAATGTTGTTGGTATCCACCATGGTTAATGTTGTTGTTGGTATCCACCATGGTTAATGTTGTTGGTATCCACCATGGTTAATGTTGTTGTTGGTATCCACCATAGTTAATGTTGCTGGTATCCACCATGGTTAATGTTGTTGGTATCCACCATGGTTAATGTTGTTGTTGGTATCCACCATGGTTAATGTTGTTGGTATCCACCATGGTTAATGTTGTTGGTATCCACCATGGTTAATGCTGTTGGTATCCACCATAGTTAATGTTGTTGGTATCCACCATAGTTAATGTTGGTGGTATCCACCATGGTTAATGTTGTTGTTGGTATCCACCATGGTTAATGTTGTTGGTATCCACCATGGTTAATGTTGTTGTTGGTATCCACCATAGTTAATGTTGGTGGTATCCACCATGGTTAATGTTGTTGGTATCCACCATAGTTAATGTTGTTGGTATCCACCATGGTTAATGTTGTTGGTATCCACCATGGTTAATGTTGTTGGTATCCACCATGGTTAATGTTGTTGTTGGTATCCACCATGGTTAATGTTGTTGGTATCCACCATGGTTAATGTTGTTTATATCCACCATGGTTAATGCTGTTGGTATCCACCATGGTTAATGTTGTTGGTATCCACCATAGTTAATGTTGTTGGTATCCACCATGGTTAATGTTGTTGGTATCCACCATGGTTAATGTTGTTGGTATCCACCATGGTTAATGTTGTTGGTATCCACCGTGGTTAATGTTGTTGGTATCCACCATAGTTAATGTTGTTGGTATCCACCATGGTTAATGTTGTTGGTATCCACCATGGTTAATGTTGTTGGTATCCACCGTGGTTAATGTTGTTGGTATCCACCATAGTTAATGTTGTTGGTATCCACCATGGTTAATGTTGTTGGTATCCACCATGGTTAATGTTGTTGGTATCCACCATGGTTAATGTTGTTGGTATCCACCATGGTTAATGTTGTTGGTATCCACCATGGTTAATGTTGTTGGTATCCACCATAGTTAATGTTGTTGTTGGTATCCACCATGGTTAATGTTGTTGGTATCCACCATAGTTAATGTTGTTGTTGGTATCCACCATGGTTAATGCTGTTGGTATCCACCATGGTTAATGTTGTTGGTATCCACCATGGTTAATGTTGTTGGTATCCACCATGGTTAATGTTGTTGGTATCCACCATAGTTAATGTTGTTGGTATCCACCCTGGTTAATGTTGGTGGTATCCACCATGGTTAATGTTGTTGGTATCCACCATGGTTAATGTTGTTGGTATCCACCATAGTTAATGTTGTTGGTATCCACCCTGGTTAATGTTGGTGGTATCCACCATGGTTAATGTTGTTGTTGGTATCCACCATGGTTAATGTTGTTGGTATCCACCATGGTTAATGTTGTTGGTATCCACCATGGTTAATGTTGTTGTTGGTATCCACCATGGTTAATGCTGTTGGTATCCACCATAGTTAATGTTGTTGGTATCCACCATGGTTAATGTTGTTGGTATCCACCATAGTTAATGTTGTTGGTATCCACCATGGTTAATGTTGTTGGTATCCACCATGGTTAATGTTGTTGGTATCCACCATGGTTAATGTTGTTGTTGGTATCCACCATGGTTAATGTTGTTGGTATCCACCATGGTTAATGTTGTTGTTGGTATCCACCATGGTTAATGTTGTTGGTATCCACCATGGTTAATGGTGCTGTTTGTATCAACCATGGTTAATGTTGTTGTTGGTATCCACCATGGTTAATGTTGTTGTTGGTATCCACCATGGTTAATGTTGTTGTTGGTATCCACCATGGTTAATGTTGTTGTTGGTATCCACCATGGTTAATGCTGTTGGTATCCACCATGGTTAATGTTGTTGGTATCCACCATGGTTAATGTTGTTGGTATCCACCATGGTTAATGTTGTTGTTGGTATCCACCATGGTTAATGTTGTTGTTGGTATCCACCATGGTTAATGTTGTTGTTGGTATCCACCATGGTTAATGCTGTTGGTATCCACCATGTTTAATGTTGTTGGTATCCACCATGGTTAATGTTGTTGGTATCCACCATGGTTAATGGTGCTGTATGTATTAACCTTGCCCGAACCCATGAAAAACAGCCCGAGATCATTTATCCTCCTCCACCAAACTTTACAGCTGGGAAGGTAGTGTTTTCCTGGCTTGCGCCAAACCCAGATTAGTCAGTCAGACTGCCAGATGGTGACACTTGATTCATCACTTTCAGAGAACGCGTTTCCACTGCTCCTGAGTCCAATGGCGGCCAGCTTTACACCCCTCAAACTGACGCTTGGCATTGCAAATGGTGGTCTTAGGCTTGTGTGCGGCTGCTCTGCCATGGAAACCGATTTCATGAAGCTCCAGACGAACAGTTCTTGTGCTGATATTGCTTCCAGAGGCAGTTTGGAACACTTTAGTGAGTGTTGGAACTAAGGACAAACCATGTTTACTCGCTACGCTCGGCAGTCCCTTTCTGTGAGCTTGTGTGGCCTACCACTTCATGGCTGAGCCGTTGTTGCTCCTAGACGTTTCCACTTCACAATACAGCAGTTATAAACTCAGCAAAAAAGAAACAGCCCTTTTTCAGGACCCTGTCTTTCAAAGATAACTTGTAAAAATCCAAATAACTTCACAGATCTTCATTGTAAAGGGTTTAAACACTGTTTCCCATGCTGGTTTAATGAACCATAAACAATTAATGTACATGCACCTGTGGAACGGTCGTTAAGACACTAACAGCTTAAGGATGGTAGGCAATTAAGCTCCCAGTTATGAAAACTTAGGACACTAAAGAGGCCTTTCTACTGACTGTGAAAAATTCCAAATGAAAGATGCCCAGGATCCCTGCTCATCTGCGTGAACGTGCCTTAGGCATGCTGCAAGTAGGCATGAGGACTGCAGATGTGGCCAGGGCAATAATAGGCAATGTCCCTACTGTGAGACGCCTAAGACAGTGCTACAGGGAAACAGAACGGACAGCTGATTGTCCTCACAGTGGCAGACCACGTGTAACAACACCTGTACAGGATCAGTACATCCGAACAGCACACCTGTGGGACAGGTACAGGATGGCACCAACAAGTGCCCGAGTTACAACAGGAACGCACAATCCCTCCATCAGTCCGGTTCCGGGTTGGAGCGAGCGGTCGCATCTACACTTCGGTCCGCAGGTAGTATAACTTTTCATTACATTTCATTATAGTACAACGGTTTGATTTGTCTAATCTTAGCAATTTCTTCTTAGCTAGCTACATAGCCGTCTTTGTATCAAAGATAATTGCGTAATTATCGTATTTCGTCGTCCTAACGTAGTCTACACTGCTTTCTGCCCAGCAGCTAGCTAACGTCCACTAGCACTGTAGAAACTATTACACTCAACGACTCGATTAGTGTAGTGTTAGCTAGCTACATAGTTGTCTTTGCTGATCGTATTTTGTCGTCCTAACGTAGTCTACACTGCTTTCTGCCCAGCAGCTAGCTAACGTCCACTAGCACAGCAGCTAGCTAACGTCCACTAGCACTGTAGAAACTATTACACTCAATGACTCGATTAGTGTAGTGTTAGCTAGCTACATAGTTGTCTTTGCTGTCTTCGTACCCAAGGTAATTGTGTAGCTTAGAGTGTGTAGACTTAGAGTGATTATCTTAATTTACCGAGGTTAGCTAGCCAGCTATTTGTCGTCCTTAACGTAGGAGTCACTGCTAGCTAGCTAGCCAACAGCTAGCCAACGTCTTCCGAATTGAACTTCAACAACCCGGTCAACATTCCGCCTCGCTCCACAGGTAGTATCACATTTTCATTTCACTTCATTACAGTACAACGGTGTGATTTGTTTGATCGTAGCTAGCTAGCTACTTAGCCGTCTTTGTATCTAAGACAATTCTGTAGTCTGGAGCGATTTTCTAGGTTAGCTAGCCAGCTATTGTCGTTCTTTTAACGTAACGTTACGTAATCAACACTGCTAGCTAGCCAGCTAGCCCCCGAATAGCAGCACTGTAGAAACTATTACACTCGACGGAACGACTTGATTAGTGTAGTGTCAACAACGTAGCCACTGCCAGCTAGCCTACTCCAGCAGTACTGTATCATTTCAATCATTTTAGTCAATAAGATTCTTGCTACGTAAGCTTAACGTTCTGAACATTCGATAAGTGTAGTCCACTTGTCATTCCAATCTCCTTTGCATTAGCGTAGCCTCTTCTGTAGCCTGTCAACTATGTGTCTATCTATCCCTGTTCTCTCCTCTCTGCACAGACCATACAAACGCTCCACACCGCGTGGCCGCGGCCACCCTAATCTGGTGGTCCCAGCGCGCACGACCCACGTGGAGTTCCAGGTCTCCGGTAGCCTCTGGAACTGCCGATCTGCAGCCAACAAGGCAGAGTTCATCTCAGCCTATGCCTCCCTCCAGTCCCTCGACTTCTTGGCACTGACGGAAACATGGATCACCACAGACAACACTGCTACTCCTACTGCTCTCTCTTCGTCCGCCCACGTGTTCTCGCACACCCCGAGAGCTTCTGGTCAGCGGGGTGGTGGCACCGGGATCCTCATCTCTCCCAAGTGGTCATTCTCTCTTTCTCCCCTTACCCATCTGTCTATCGCCTCCTTTGAATTCCATGCTGTCACAGTTACCAGCCCTTTCAAGCTTAACATCCTTATCATTTATCGCCCTCCAGGTTCCCTCGGAGAGTTCATCAATGAGCTTGATGCCTTGATAAGCTCCTTTCCTGAGGACGGCTCACCTCTCACAGTCCTGGGCGACTTTAACCTACCCACGTCTACCTTTGACTCATTCCTCTCTGCCTCCTTCTTTCCACTCCTCTCCTCTCTTGACCTCACCCTCTCACCTTCCCCCCCTACTCACAAGGCAGGCAATACGCTCGACCTCATCTTTACTAGATGCTGTTCTTCCACTAACCTCATTGCAACTCCCCTCCAAGTCTCCGACCACTACCTTGTATCCTTTTCCCTCTCGCTTTCATCCAACACTTCCCACACTGCCCCTACTCGGATGGTATCGCGCCGTCCCAACCTTCGCTCTCTCTCCCCCGCTACTCTCTCCTCTTCCATCCTATCATCTCTTCCCTCTGCTCATACCTTCTCCAACCTATCTCCTGATTCTGCCTCCTCAACCCTCCTCTCTTCCCTTTCTGCATCCTTTGACTCTCTATGTCCCCTATCCTCCAGGCCGGCTCGGTCCTCCCCTCCCGCTCCGTGGCTCGACGACTCACTGCGAGCTCACAGAACAGTGCTCCGGGCAGCTGAGCGGAAATGGAGGAAAACTCGCTTCCCTGCGGACCTGGCATCCTTTCACTCCCTCCTCTCTACATTTTCCTCCTCTGTCTCTGCTGCTAAAGCCACTTTCTTCCACTCTAAATTCCAAGCATCTGCCTCTAACCCTAGGAAGATCTTTGCCACCTTCTCCTCCCTCCTGAATCCTCCTCCCCCTCCCCCCCTCCTCCCTCTCTGCAGATGACTTCGTCAACCATTTTGAAAAGAAGGTCGACGACATCCGATCCTCGTTTGCTAAGTCAAACGACACCGCTGGTTCTGCTCACACTGCCCTACCCTGTGCTCTGACCTCTTTCTCCCTCTCTCTCCAGATGAAATCTCGCTTCTTGTGACGGCCGGCCGCCCAACAACCTGCCCGCTTGACCCTATCCCCTCCTCTCTTCTCCAGACCATTTCCGGAGACCTTCTCCCTTACCTCACCTCGCTCATCAACTCATCCCTGACCGCTGGCTACGTCCCTTCCGTCTTCAAGAGAGCGAGAGTTGCACCCCTTCTGAAAAAACCTACACTCGATCCCTCCGATGTCAACAACTACAGACCAGTATCCCTTCTTTCTTTTCTCTCCAAAACTCTTGAACGTGCCGTCCTTGGCCAGCTCTCCCGCTATCTCTCTCAGAATGACCTTCTTGATCCAAATCAGTCAGGTTTCAAGACTAGTCATTCAAC
This sequence comes from Oncorhynchus masou masou, assembly GCF_036934945.1. NCBI lineage: Eukaryota > Metazoa > Chordata > Actinopteri > Salmoniformes > Salmonidae > Oncorhynchus > Oncorhynchus masou. The sequence continues at coordinate 153,763 of NW_027013815.1, read as the reverse complement.
TGAGACTGCTCTTCTCTGTATCACGGAGGCGCTCCGCACTGCTAAAGCTAACTCTCTCTCCTCTGCTCTCATCCTTCTAGACCTATCGGCTGCCTTCGACACTGTGAACCATCAGATCCTCCTCTCCACCCTCTCCGAGTTGGGCATCTCCGGCGCGGCCCACGCTTGGATTGCGTCCTACCTGACAGGTCGCTCCTACCAGGTGGCGTGGCGAGAATCTGTCTCCTCGCCACGCGCTCTCACCACTGGTGTCCCCCAGGGCTCTGTTCTAGGCCCTCTCCTATTCTCGCTATACACCAAGTCACTTGGCTCTGTCATAACCTCAAATGGTCTCTCCTATCATTGCTATGCAGACGACACACAATTAATCTTCTCCTTTCCCCCTTCTGATGACCAGGTGGCGAATCGCATCTCTGCATGTCTGGCAGACATATCAGTGTGGATGACGGATCACCACCTCAAGCTGAACCTCGGCAAGACGGAGCTGCTCTTCCTCCCGGGGAAGGACTGCCCGTTCCATGATCTCGCCATCACGGTTGACAACTCCATTGTTTCCTCCTCCCAGAGCGCTAAGAACCTTGGCGTGATCCTGGACAACACCCTGTCGTTCTCAACTAACATCAAGGCGGTGGCCCGTTCCTGTAGGTTCATGCTCTACAACATCCGCAGAGTACGCCCCTGCCTCACACAGGAAGCGGCGCAGGTCCTAATCCAGGCACTTGTCATCTCCCGTCTGGATTACTGCAACTCGCTGTTGGCTGGGCTCCCTGCCTGTGCCATCAAACCCCTACAACTCATCCAGAACGCCGCAGCCCGTCTGGTGTTCAACCTTCCCAAGTTCTCTCACGTCACCCCGCTCCTCCGCTCTCTCCACTGGCTTCCAGTTGAAGCTCGCATCCGCTACAAGACCATGGTGCTTGCCTACGGAGCTGTGAGGGGAACGGCACCGCAGTACCTCCAGGCTCTGATCAGGCCCTACACCCAAACAAGGGCACTGCGTTCATCCACCTCTGGCCTGCTCGCCTCCCTACCACTGAGGAAGTACAGTTCCCGCTCAGCCCAGTCAAAACTGTTCGCTGCTCTGGCCCCCCAATGGTGGAACAAACTCCCTCACGACGCCAGGACAGCGGAGTCAATCACCACCTTCCGGAGACACCTGAAACCCCACCTCTTCAAGGAATACCTAGGATAGGATAAGTAATCCTTCTCACCCCCTCCCCCTTAATGATTTAGATGCACTATTGTAAAGTGGCTGTTCCACTGGATGTCAGAAGGTGAATTCACCAATTTGTAAGTCGCTCTGGATAAGAGCGTCTGCTAAATGACTTAAATGTAAATGTAAATGTAAATCAGTGCTCAGCCTGTCTGCAATAGCCTGAGAGAGGCTGGACTGAGGGCTTGTAGGCCTGTTGCAAGGCAGGTCTTCACCAGACATCACAGGCAACAACGTCGCCTATGGGCACAAACCCACCGTCGCTGGGCCAGACAGGACTGGCAAAAAGTGCTCTTCACTGACGAGTCACGGTTTTGTTTGACCAGGGGTGAGTGGGGTGATGGTCGGATTCGCATTTATCGTCGAAGGAATGCGAAGTTACACTGAGGCCTGTACTCTGGAGCGGGAGAGATTTGGAGGTGGAGGGTCCGTCGTGGTTTGGGGCGGTGTGTCACAACATCATCGGACTGAGCTTGTTGTCATTGCAGGTAATACGTTGTGCTTTACAGTGAAGACATCCTCCTCCCTCATGTGGTACCCTTCGTCCAGGCTCATCCTGACCTGACCCTCCAGCATGACAATGTCACCAGCCATACTGCTCGCTCTGTGCGTGATTTTCTGCAAGACAGGAATGTCAGTGTTCTGCCATGGCCAGCGAAGAGCCCTATCTCAACCCCATTGAGCACGTCTGGGACCTGTTGAATCGGAGGATGAGGGCTAGGGCCATTCCCCCCAGAAATGTCCATGAACTTGCAGGTGCCTTGGTGGAAGAGTGGGGTAACATCGCACAGCAAGAACTGGCAAATCTGGTGCAGTCCATGAGGAGGAGATGCACTGCAGTACTTAATGCAGCTGGTGGCCACACCAGATACTGACTGTTACTTTTTCTTTTTGACCCCCTCCCCTTCTTTCAGGGACACATTATTCCATTGATATTAGTCACATGCCTGTGGAAAGCACAGCTTTATATAACACTGCCCTTGGGCATCAATAAACATACAGCGCATTAACACATTATTCACACCCTTTTCTTATTTCTACATTTTGTTACAGACATATTCTAAAATGGATTAAATATAAAACATTCCTCATTAATAACACAATACCCCATAATGACAAAAAGATAACTGTTTTTTAGATATATATATATTTTTTACAAATCTATTAAAATATAAAAAACAGATATACCTTATTCACATACGTATTCAGACCTTTTGATATGAAACTCAAAATTGAGCTCAGGTCCTTTTCCCATTGGTCATCCATGAGATGTTTCTACAACTTGATTGGAGTTCACCTGTGGTAAATTCAATTGATTGGACAATATTTGGAAAGGCACACACCTGTCTATATAAGATCCCAAAGCTGACATTGCATGTCAGAGCAAAAACCAAGCCGTGAGGTCTAAGGAATTGTTCATAGAACTCCGAGACAGGATTGTGTTGAAGCACAGATCTGGAGAAGGGTACCAAAACATTTCTGCAGCATTGAAGGTCCCCAAAAACACAATGTCCTCCATCATTCTTAAATGGAAGAAGTTTGGAACCACCAAGACTCTTCCTAGAGCTGGCTGCCTGGCCAAACTGAGCAAACGGGGGAGAAGGGTTAGGGTGTTGACCAAGAACCCAATGGTCACTCTGAAAGAGCTCCAGAGTTCCTCTGTGGAGATGGGAGAACCTTCCAGAAGGACAGCCATCTCTGCAGCACTCCACCAATCAGGCCTTTATGGTAGAGTGGCCAGACAGCCCGCTTGGAGTTTGCCAAAAGGCACCCAAAGACTCTCAGACCATGAGAAACAAGATTCTTTGGTCTAATGAAACCAAGATTGAACTCTTTGGCCTGAATGCCAAGCGTCACGTCTGGACGAAACCTGGCACCATCCCTTCGGTGAATCATGGTGGTGGCAGCATCATGCTGTGGGAGACTGGGAGACTAGTCAGGATGGAGGAAACCTGGCACCATCCCTATGGTGAAGCATGGTGGTGGCAGCATCATGCTGTTGGGATGCCTTTCAGCGGCAGGGACTGGGAGACTAGTCAGGATCGAGGGAAAGATGAACAGAGCAAAGTACAGAGAGATCCTTGATGAAGAGAGATCCTTGGTGAAGTTTTTTATGTTTTTATTTTACCTTTATTTAACTGGGCAAGTCAGTTAAGAACAAATTCTTATTTTGAATGAAGGCGGGTTAATTGCCTGTTCAGGGGCGGAACGACAGATTTGTACCTTGTAATCTTCCGGTTACTAGTCCAACACTCTAACCACTAGGCTACCCTGCCCCCCCTCCACTCTAACCACTAGGCTACCCTGCCGCCTCTACACTCTAACCACTAGGATACCATGCCGCCCCTCAGGACCTCAGACTGGGGTGAAGGTTCACCTTCCAACAGGACAACAACCCTAAGCACCCAGCCAAGACAACACAGAAGTGGCTTCAGGACATGTCTCTGAATGTCCTTGAGTGGTCCAGCCAGAACCCGTACTTGAACCTGGTTATTAAACATCTCTGAAAAGACCTGAAAATAGCTGAGCAGCGACATTCCCCATCCAACCTGACAGAGCTTGAGAGGATCTGTTGAGAAGAATGAGAGAAACTCCCCAAATACAGGTGTGCCAAGCTTGCAGCTTTATACCAAAGAAGACTCGATGCTGTAATCGCTGCCAAAGGTGCTTCAACAAAGTACTGAGTAAAGGGACTGAATACTGATATTTCGGTGTTTTGTTTTAAATGAATTAGCGAACATTTCTAAAAAACTGTTTTAACTTTGTCATTATGGGGTATTGTGATGTCATTATGGGGTATTGTGATGTCATTATGGGGTATTGTGATGGCATTATGGGGTATTGTGATGTCATTATGGGGTATTGTGATGTCGTTATGGGGTATTGTGATGGCATTATGGGGTATTGTGATGGCATTATGGGGTATTATGATGGCATTATTGAGTATTGTGATGTCATTATGGGGTATTGTGATGTCATTATGGGGTATTGTGATGTCGTTATGGGGTATTGTGATGGCATTATGGGGTATTGTGATGGCATTATGGGGTATTATGATGGCATTATTGAGTATTGTGATGTCATTATGGGATATTGTGATGGCATTATGGGGTATTGTGGTGGCATTATGGGGTGTTGTGATGTCATTATGGGGTGTTGTGATGTCATTATGGGGTATTGTGATGTCATTATGGGGTATTGTGATGTCATTATGGGGTGTTGTGATGTCATTATGGGGTATTGTGATGTCATTATGGGATATTGTGATGGCATTATGGGGTGTTGTGATGTCATTATGGGGTATTGTGATGTCATTATGGGGTATTGTGATGGCATTATGGGGTATTGTGATGTCATTATGGGGTGTTGTGATGTCATTATGGAGTATTGTGATGTCATTATGGGGTATTGTGTGTAGACTGATGAGGGTGAAAAAACAATTCAATCCCTTATAGAATAAGGCTGTGACGTAACAAAATGTGGGAAAAAATAAAGGGCTATGAAACTTTCCCAATACACTGTAGTGGTATAGTCTGACCATGAACACGTTATGTTACAGTGGATTAAACCACTCAACCATTCATAAACCCCAAGGCCATTTTATGTTACAGTGGATTAAACCACTCAACCATTCATAAACTCCTAGGCTTGGCGCTTGTCCTTGAAGCACGCACAAACACACACACACGCACACACACACACACACACACACACACACACACACACACACACACACACACACACACACACACACACACACACACACACACACACACACACACACAAACACATGCAGATATAGGTAGACACACACACACACACACACACACACACACACACACACACACACACACACACACACACACACACACACACACACACACACACACACACACACACACACACATACAAACACACACAAACACACACATATATTGCTCTATTGTTGTCGCAGCTCAAAACTTCAACACTTACAAGCTCTCACAGTCTCACTGCAAAATAACACGCTTGTCATAACGTCAAGCGGACTGGTCTAAGCTGCGAGCTCTGGCTCTGTTGATCACCGGTTCAATCCCAGAGTGGGGACCCCCACTGTAACATAAAGTTGACAGTGTCCCCTGGGTACTTGCCCCAAAGTAGACCTTGGGTCTGGAGTGTTCCCTGTATCAACCAGCTCTCACTGTCTTATGGCAAAATCATATGGTTCTCAAATTTTCAGGTTAAGTTTAGGCATTAACTACGAATTGTAAGGTATGGGTGAAGGGTTAAGGGTTAGGTATGGGTGAAGGGTTAAGGTATGGGTGAAGGGTTAAGGGTTAGGTATGGGTGAAGGGTTAAGGTATGGGTGAAGGGTTAAGGTTTAAAACTGAAGTCTCAAAAACAATTTTCTATCGCTGGATTTTAACTTTCAATCTTTGGAATCATTCGTTAACCTTTTTGGAATCAGAGGCAGATGTCCACAACGCCCGTCCCCCATCTCCGTCCCCAACGCCCGTCCCCCATCTCGGTCCACAACGCCCTTCTCCCATCTCCGTCCCCCATCTCGGTCCCCCATCTCCGTCCACAACGCCCTTCCCCCATCTCCGTCCACAACGCCCGTCCCCCATCTCCGTCCACAACGCCCGTCCCCCATCTCTGTCCCCCATCTCCGTCCCCCATCTCCGTCCACAACGCCCTTCCCCCATCTCCGTCCACAACGCCCGTCCCCCATCTCCGTCCCCCATCTCCGTCCCCCTTCTCCGTCCCCATCTCCGTCCACAACGCCCTTCCCCATCTCCGTCCCCCATCTCCGTCCACAACGCCCGTCCCCCATCTCCGTCCCCATCTCCGTCCCCCATCTCCGTCCACAACGCCCTTCCCCATCTCCGTCCCCCATCTCCGTCCCCCTTCTCCGTCCCCCATCTCCGTCCACAACGCCCTTCCCCCATCTCTGTCCCCAACGCCCGTCCCCCATCTCCGTCCCCCATCTCCGTCCCCCTTCTCCGTCCCCCATCTCCGTCCACAACGCCCTTCCCCCATCTCTGTCCACAACGCCCGTCCCCCATCTCCGTCCACCATCTCCGTCCCCCATCTCCGTCCCCCATCTCCGTCCCCAACGCCCGTCCCCCATCTCCGTCCCCCATCTCCGTCCCCAACGCCCGTCCCCCATCTCCGTCCACCATCTCCGTCCCCAACGCCCGTCCCCCATCTCCGTCCACCATCTCCGTTCCCCATCTCCGTCCCCCATCTCCGTCCACAACCCCCGTCCCCCATCTCCATCCCCCATCTCCGTCCCGCATCTCCGTCCACAATCCCCGTCCCCCATCTCCATCCCCCATCTCCGTCCCCCATCTCCGTCCCCAATGCCCGTCCCCCATCTCCGTCCCCCATCTGCGTCCCCCATCTCCATCCCCCATCTCCGTCCCCCATCTGCGTCCCCCATCTGCGTCCCCCATCTCCGTCCCCCATCTCCGTCCCCCATCTCCGTCCACAACGCCCTTTCCCCATCTCCGTCCCCCATCTCCGTCCCCCATCTCCGTCCACAACGCCCTTTCCCCATCTCCGTCCCCCATCTCCGTCCCTCATCTCCGTCCCCCATCTCCGTCCCCCATCTCCGTCCCCCATCTCCGTCCCCCATCTCCGTCCCCCATCTCTGTCCCCCATCTCCGTCCCCCATCTCCGTCCACAACGCCCTTTCCCCATCTCCGTCCCCATCTCCGTCCCTCATCTCCGTCCCCCATCTCCGTCCCCCATCTCCGTCCCCCATCTCCGTCCCCCATCTCTGTCCCCCATCTCCGTCCCCCATCTCCGTCCACAACGCCCTTCCCCCATCTCTGTCCCCAACGCCCTTCCCCCATCTCTGTCCCCAACGCCCGTCCCCCATATCCGTCACCCATCTCCGTCCCCCATCTCCGTCCCCCATCTCTGTCCACAACGCCCTTCCCCCATCTCTGTCCCCAACTCCCGTCCCCATCTCCGTCCACAACGCCCGTCCCCCATCTCCGTCCCCCTCTCCGTCCACAACGCCCGTCCCCCATCTCCGTCCCCCATCTCCGTCCACAACGCCCGTCCCCATCTCCGTCCCCATCTCCGTCCCCCATCTCTGTCCCCAACGCCCTTCCCCATCTCCGTCCACAACTCCCGTCCCCCATCTCCGTCCACAACGCCCGTCCCCATCTCCGTCCACAACGCCCGTCCCCCATCTCCGTCCCCCTCTCCGTCCACAACGCCCGTCCCCCATCTCCGTCCCCATCTCCGTCCACAACGCCCTCCCCCATCTCTGTCCCCCATCTCTGTCCCCCATCTCCGTCCCCCATCTCCGTCCCCCTTCTCCGTCCCCCATCTCCGTCCACAACGCCCTTCCCCCATCTCTGTCCCCAACATCCGTCCCCATCTCCGTCCCCCATCTCCGTCCACAACGCCCGTCCCCCATCTCTGTCCCCATCTCCGTCCCCCTTCTCCGTCCCCATCTCTGTCCACAACGCCCGTCCCCCATCTCTGTCCCCATCTCCGTCCCCCTTCTCCGTCCCCCATCTCTGTCCACAACGCCCGTCCCCCATCTCCGTCCCCCATCTCTGTCCCCCATCTCCGTCCCCCATCTCTGTCCACAACGCCCGTCCCCCATCTCTGTCCACCATCTCCGTCCCCCATCTCCGTCCCCCATCTCCGTACACAACGCCCTTCCCCCATCTCTGTCCCCCATCTCCGTCCACAACGCCCGTCCCCCATCTCCGTCCCCCATCTCCGTCCACAACGCCCGTCCCCATCTCCATCCACAACGCCCGTCCCCCATCTCCGTCCCCCATCTCCGTCCCCCATCTCCGTCCACAACGCCCGTCCCCCATCTCCGTCCCCCATCTCCGTCCACAACGCCCTTCCCCCATCTCCGTCCCTCATCTCCGACCACAACGCCCGTCCCCCATCTCCGTCCCCCATCTCCGTCCACAACGCCCTTCCCCATCTCCGTCCCCCTTCTCCGTCCCCCATCTCCGTCCACAACGCCCTTCCCCCATCTCTGTCCCCAACACCCGTCCCCATCTCCGTCCCCCATCTCCGTTCCCCTTCTCCGTCCCCCATCTCCGTCCACAACGCCCTTCCCCCATCTCTGTCCCCAACGCCCGTCCCCCATCTCCGTCCCCCATCTCCGTCCCCCTTCTCCGTCCCCCATCTCCGTCCACAACGCCCTTCCCCCATCTCTGTCCACAACGCCCGTCCCCCATCTCCGTCCCCCATCTCCGTCCCCCTTCTCCGTCCCCCATCTCCGTCCACAACGCCCTTCCCCATCTCCGTCCCCCATCTCCGTCCCCCATCTCCGTCCACAACGCCCGTCCCCCATCTCCATCCACAACGCCCGTCCCCCATCTCCGTCCACAACGCCCGTCCCCCATCTCCGTCCCTCATCTCCGTCCACAACGCCCTTCCCCCCCATCTCCGTCCACAACGCCCGTCCCCCATCTCCGTCCCCCATCTCCGTCCACAACGCCCGTCCCCCATCTCCGTCCCCCATCTCCGTCCCCCATCTCCGTCCACAACGCCCGTCCCCCATCTCCATCCACAACGCCCGTCCCCCATCTCCGTCCACAACGCCCGTCCCCCATCTCCGTCCCTCATCTCCGTCCACAACGCCCTTCCCCCATCTCCGTCCACAACGCCCGTCCCCCATCTCCGTCCCCCATCTCTGTCCACAACGCCCTTCCCCCATCTCCGTCCACCATCTCCCTCCCCCCATCTCCGTCCTCCATCTCCGTCCCCCATCTCCGTCCTCCATCTCCGTCCACCATCTCCCTCCCCCATCTCCGTCCTCCATCTCCGTCCCCCATCTCCGTCCTCCATCTCCGTCCCCCATCTCCGTCCTCCATCTCCGTCCCCCATCTCTGTCCACAACGCCTTAGCAGCAGATCCGAAACCTACTTGAAGGTAGCAGCCCTCACTGTTGCCCCCTAGTGACCAGTTCCCACGTCATCTCCCGACATCCTCAAACATGGATGGAGGTCGAATAATGACTTGTATCAATGGGTGACCAGTCTCCCCTATATAGTACACTACTTTTGACCAGGGCTCATAGGGTGCTGGTCGAAAGTAGTGCGCTATTTGAATGGCATTTTGGAACGCAACCAATATCTTGTCTACAAAAGAGCATTTTGAAAGATAAGCACGAAATTGGAAAAATGTTTCTTTTCTTTACTGTCAGAAGCAGTAATGATGAATAGTCCATTATTCCACCAGTACGTTCCAAATGGCACCTTTATGCCCTATATCCTGTAGGCCCTGGTCAAAAGTAGTGCACTACATAGGGAATAGGGTGCCATTTTGGGACTTTAGCCCACATCGATCACAACTCTGGCGCTGTCCACAGTTCTGTTGGGGTCTACCGAACAGCAGATGCTGAATAGGTGAAAACCCACTGAATTACTGTCTTTGTTTTCCTGAGTACACCGAGTACTTTAGCAGATAAAAAAAAAACACACAAAAAAAATGCCTGGAAATGAAATGAAATGATGAATTGATACTTGGAGATGTTTGTCATTTCAAATCCATTTCAAAATGTGCCGTTCTGCCAGAAGGCAGAGAGAGAGAGAGAGAAGTGAGCAGTTATTTTTTTTTAGAAAACGGACCCATTTTCATGTTAATTCCTTGTCTCTTATATATTTATATACACACACACACACACACACACACACACACACACACACACACACAAAGACGCACGTGCGCACACACAAACCCATACACACACACAAGCCCATACACACACACACACGCACGCAAACACAAACCCATACACACACACACACACAAAGACGCGCACACACACACCCACACAAACCCATACACACACGCACACAAACACTCAAAACAAACACACCAGTTTGCTGTTGCTGCCAGGTTGGATATCTTTGTTATAACCACTACGAGCGCATGTGATATAAAACACCCAATATGTACTGATGTCCTGTCATGTGTAGACACTTTACCCAGCAGCCAAACCTGCTTGCAACAATCCCATGTAATTACAGTAAAATACTGTAAAATACAAACCCCATTCGTATCACTCTATTTATTAATTCATACACCAATTCATTCATTAACTTATTACTTTGTTAACACTTTATTTGGATAGTCCGGATAGTTCATCTGGAGACGCTCTACAGATGGGTCTTCAGTTGGAGAGATGCTCTACAGATGGTCATGCTACCAGATGGGTCTTTACCAGTCAAAACTGTTCGCTGCTCTGGCCCCCCAATGGTGGAACAAACTCCCTCACGACGCCAGGACAGCGGAGTCAATCACCACCTTCCGGAGACACCTGAAACCCCACCTCTTCAAGGAATACCTAGGATAGGATAAGTAATCCTTCCCCCCCTTAAATGATTTAGATGCACTATTGTAAAGTGGCTGTTCCACTGGATGTCAGAAGGTGAATTCACCAATTTGTAAGTCGCTCTGGATAAGAGCGTCTGCTAAATGACTTAAATGTAATGTAAATGTAGTTGGATCGATGCTCTACAGATGGTCATGCTACCAGCTGGGTCTTTAGTTGGATAGATGCTCTACAGATGGTCATGCTAACAGCTGGGTCTTTAGTTGGATAGATGCTCTACAGATGGTCATGCTACCAGCTGGGTCTTTAGTTGGATAGATGCTCTACAGATTGTCATGCTACCAGCTGGGTCTTTAGTTGGATAGATGCTCTACAGATGGGCATGCTACCAGCTGGGTCTTTAGTTGGATAGATGCTCTACAGATGGTCATGCTACCAGCTGGGTCTTTAGTTGGATAGATGCTCTACAGATGGTCATGCTACCAGCTGGGTCTTTAGTTGGATAGATGCTCTACAGATGGGCATGCTGCCAGCTGGGTCTTTAGTTGGATAGATGCTCTACAGATGGTCATGCTACCAGCTGGGTCTTTAGTTGGATAGATGCTCTACAGATGGTCATGCTACCAGCTGGGTCTTTAGTTGGATAGATGCTCTACAGATGGGTCTTCAGTTAACCCACTGTTCCCAGATGGTCATTAAAAATAAGAATTTGATGGGTCTTTAGTTAAATAAGATGGTCAAGCTGGGTCTTTATGGATAGATGCTCTAAAGATGGTCATGCTACCAGATGGGTCTTTAGATGGATAGATGCTCAACAGATGGTGAAACTGGGCTTGCTAAGATAACTGTTTGATGGAAATTACAATTGGGTTAGATGGATTATGTTACAGATGGTTAAGGTTTGTGTAGGGGTTATTATGGGTTGGATAGATGTTAGAGGGTTAGGGTACCAGCTGGGTTTAGTTGGTTAGATGTTACAGATGGTCATGGTTACAGCTGGGTTTAGGTTTAATGTCTACAGATGGTCAAACTGCCAGTTGGGTCTTTAGTTGGTTAATGTTAGATGGTCAGGGTTACCAGCTGGGTTAAGGTTTAATGTTAGATGGTTAGCTGGGTTAAGTTGGTTAGATGGTACAGATGGTTAATGTTAGGGTTAGGTTAAGGTTACAGATGGTACGGGTTAATGTTAGGGTTAGATGGTTACAGGGTTCAGGGTTAAGGGTTAGGTTTAGGGTTAAGGTTAGGGTACGGGTTAATGTTAGGGTTAAGGTTAAGGGTTAAGGTTTAATGTTAGGGTTAGGGTTAAGATGTTAGATGGTCATGTTAATGTTAGGGTTTAGGTTAGGGTTAAGGGTTACAGATGGTTAGGTTTAGTTACATAGTCAGTTGAAATGTTAAGTCTGTAGTGTGACTATATGTACAGATGTATGTCCAAGTAGACTTTGTTACAGTTCATTACAGAATACAGTAGCATTTAGATCTACAGAATAATACAGTAGCACTTAGTTCTACAGCATAACAGATTCAATTCTATGGTAGTGTACTGTGTGTCAATACACAGCACCTGCTTTGATAGATGTATATAGATCACAGTAGATTTACTGCAGTATAAAATACAGTACATAGATTACAGTAGATGTATTACAGTATAAAATAAAGTACATAGATTACAGTAGATTTACAGATGGTCATAAAATACAGTACATAGATTACAGTAGATGTACTGCAGTATAGAAATACAGAACATAGATTACAGTATATATTATACAGTATAAAATACAGTACATAATGCTCTACAGATGGTCATTACAGTAGATTTTTAGTGGATAAATACAGCAGATAGATTACAGTAGATGTACTGTTATCTATGTATTGTAACCTAACCCTAACTCTAGATTTACTAATGCCCTAAGATGGTCAACCAGATTTACAGTGATAATGTCTGTGCAGTCATGCACAACACTGGGTCACAGTTGGATAGATGCTGTACAGATGGTAATGCTAACAGCTGTGTGTGTGTTGATAGAGTCCCTACAGTAGTCATGCCCCCAGCACCACTGAAGTGTATCACTGAGGTGCAGCATGTCTCTCAGGGGGATGGGTCTTCAGGGGCCAAAGCTCTCTTGATGACACTTAATTGGCCCTCTTTGGGTGCTCAGAGGACCAGATGGGTCTTCATTAGAAATACTACAGATGGCATGCTAACAGAACACGAACACACACACACACTACACACACACACACAGTTGGACAGACACACACAGACACACATGCACCACTGCCCAGGGACTATTAGCTCAAACGTGTTGTTGTGATACTGTGTAATTATGTTGAAGTGATATTGCATTCTGCCCAGATCATTTGACTGGATAGATGTACTGTCCAGGCATAAAGACCCTTGGATACCGGATCCCTTCACTGGTATCTAGGCACTACGGACTTTACATGGATCACTCACACATCATTACAGGGGATCTGACTGTTAAAGAGAGAGCATTGATCCACTGATAAATCTAAGATTAGTATCGTTGGTTTGGGAGGGGATGCCCTGGTAATCTAGATAGTTATTATCATGTGGTTTGGGAGTGGATCACCTGGTAATCTAGTAGTTATTATCATGTGGTTTGGGAGTGGATCTCCTGGTAATCTGGGAGTTATTATCATGTGGTTTGGGAGTGGATCCCCTGGTAATCTAGTAGTTATTATCATGTGGTTTTAGGGAGTGGATCTCCTGGTAATCTAGTAGTTATTATTATGTGGTTTGGGAGTTGATCCTGTAATCTAGTAGTTATTATCATGTGGTTTGGGAGTGGATCCCCTGGGTAATCTAGTAGTTATTATCATGCTACCAGCTGGTTTGGGAGTGGATGCCCAGATGGTCATCTAGGAGTTATTATCATGTGGTTTGGGAGTGGACCCTGGTAATCTGGGAGTTATTATCATGTGGTTTGGGAGCTGGATCTTCAGTAATCTAGTAGTTATTATCATGTGGTTTGGGAGTGGATAGATGTAATCTAGGAGTTATTATCATGTGGTTTGGGAGTTGGGATCTCCTGGTAATCTGGGAGTTATTATCATGTGGTTTGGGAGTGGATCCCCTGGTAATCTAGTAGTTATTATCATGTGGTTTGGGAGTGGATTAACCTGGTAATCTAGTAGTTATTATTATGTGAATTTTGGGAGTTGATAGTTAAATAAAGGTAATCTAGTAGTTATTATCATGTGGTTTGGGAGATGGGATCCCTGGTAATCTAGTAGTTATTATCATGTGGTTTGGGAGTGGATCTCCTGGTAATCTAGTAGTTATTATAATGTGGTTTGGGAGTGGATCCACTGGTAATCTAGTAGTTATTATCATGTGGTTTGGGACATGAGGGTGGATGTTGGTTAATCTAGTAGTTATTATCATGTTAGGGTTTGGGAGTTTAGGGTTGGTAATCTAGGAGTTATTATCATGTGGTTTGGGAGGGGATGTTAGGGTTAATCTAGTAGTTATTATCATGTTGGTTAGGGAGGGGATCCCCTGTTAATCTAGTAGTTATTATCATGGGTTTAGGGGGAGTGGATTAGGGTTAATCTAGTAGTTATTATCATGTGGTTTGGGAGGGGATCCACTGGTAATCTAGTAGTTATTATCATGTGGTTTGGGAGGGATGGTTTGGTAATCTAGTAGTTATTATCATGTGGTTTGGGACTGGGGATCCACTGGTAATCTAGTAGTTATTATCATGTAGCATTTGGGAGTGGATACAGTAGCACTTAATCTAGTAGTTATTATCATGTGGTTTGGGAGGGGATCCCCTGGTAATCTAGTAGTTATTATCATGTGGTTTGGGAGTGGATCCCCTACGTAATCTAGTAGTTATTATCATGTGGTTTGGGAGTGGATCCTACAGTAATTTAGTAGTTATTATCAGTACATGGTTTGGGAGTATAAAATGGATCCCCTGGTAATCTACTGTTATCTAGTTATTATAATGTGGTTTGGTAAGTGGATCACGTAATCTAATAGTTATTATCATGTGGTTTGGGAGTGGATCCCCTGGTAATCTAGTAGTTATTATCATGTGGTTTGGGAGGGGATCCACTGGTAATCTAGTAGTTATTATCAGTGGTTTGGGAGGGGATCCACTGGTAATCTAGTAGTTATTATCATGTGGTTTGGGAGTGGATCCCCAAAGGTAATCTAGTAGTTATTATCATGTGGTTTGGGAGCTGGACCTGGTAATCTAGTAGTTATTATCATGTGGTTTGGGAGGGGATCCACTGGTAATCTAGTAGTTATTATCATGTGGTTTGGGAGGGGATCCACTGGTAATCTAGTAGTTATTATCATGTGGTTTGGGAGTGGATCCCCTGGTAATCTAGTAGTTATTATCATGTGGTTTGGGAGTGGATCCGAGTGGATCACACACTGGTAATCACCACTGACTATTAGTAATACTAGTAGTTATTATCCCAGTGGTTTGAGGTGGATCCAGGCATGGTAATCTAGTAGTTATTATCATGTTTTGGGAGTGGATACACTCCTGGTAATCTAGTAGTTATTATCATGTGGTAAAGAGGAGCATTGATCCACTGGTAATCTAAGTAGTTATTATAATGTGGTTTGGGAGGATCCACTGGATCTAATAGTTATTATCATGTGGTTTGGTAATCTAGTAGTTATTATCATGTGGTTTGGGAGTGGATCCCCTGGTAATCTAGTAGTTATTATCATGTGGTTTGGGAGTGGATCCCCTCGTAATCTAGTAGTTATTATCATGTGGTTTGGGAGTGGATCCCCTGGTAATCTAGTAGTTATTATAATGTGGTTTGGGAGTGGATCCACTGGTAATCTAATAGTTATTATCATGTGGTTTGGGAGTGGATCCCCTGGTAATCTAGTAGTTATTATCATGTGGTTTGGGAGGGGATCCACTGGTAATCTAGTAGTTATTATCATGTGGTTTGGGAGGGGATCCACTGGTAATCTAGTAGTTATTATCATGTGGTTTGGGAGTGGATCCCCTGGTAATCTAGTAGTTATTATCATGTGGTTTGGGAGTGGATCCCCTGGTAATCTAGTAGTTATTATCATGTGGTTTGGGAGGGGATCCACTGGTAATCTAGTAGTTATTATCATGTGGTTTGGGAGGGGATCCACTGGTAATCTAGTAGTTATTATCATGTGGTTTGGGAGTGGATCCCCTGGTAATCTAGTAGTTATTATCATGTGGTTTGGGAGTGGATCCCCTGGTAATCTAGTAGTTATTATCACGTGGTTTGGGAGTGGATCCACTGGTAATCTAGTAGTTATTATCATGTGGTTTGGAAGTGGATCTCCTGGTAATCTAGTAGTTATTATCATGTGGTTTGGGAGGGGATCCCCTGGTAATCTAGTAGTTATTATCATGTGGTTTGGGAGTGGATCCCCTGGTAATCTAGTAGTTATTATCATGTGGTTTGGGAGTGGATCCCCTGGTAATCTAGTAGTTATTATCATGTGGTTTGGGAGTGGATCCCCTGGTAATCTAGTAGTTATTATCATGTGGTTTGGGAGTGGATCCCCTGGTAATCTAGTATTTATTATCATGTGGTTTGGGAGGGGATCCCCTGGTAATCTAGAGGTTATTATCATGTGGTTTGGGAGTGGATCCCCTGGTAATCTAGTAGTTATTATCATGTGGTTTGGGAGGGGATCCACTGGTAATCTAGTATTTATTATCATGTGGTTTGGGAGTGGATCCCCTGGTAATCTAGTAGTTATTATCATGTGGTTTGGGAGTGGATCCCCTGGTAATCTAGTAGTTATTATCATGTGGTTTGGGAGTGGATCCCCTGGTAATCAAGTAGTTATTATCATGTGGTTTGGGAGTGGATCCCCTGGTAATCTAGTAGTTATTATCATGTGGTTTGGGAGTTGATCCCCTGGTAATCTAGTAGTTATTATCATGTGGTTTGGGAGTGGATCCCCTGGTAATCTAGTAGTTATTATCATGTGGTTTGGGAGTGGATCCCCTGGTAATCAAGTAGTTATTATCATGTGGTTTGGGAGTGGATCCCCTGGTAATCTAGTAGTTATTATCATGTGGTTTGGGAGTTGATCCCCTGGTAATCTAGTAGTTATTATCATGTGGTTTGGGAGTTGATCCAAAAAATCCAAAAAATCTCCTGGCCACCTGACTTATCAATAGTACATTAAACTGGATAAATAGGTAGCGATGCACTTGGTTTTGAGGACATGTTGTAACAGACTTGTAATTGTGTGATCTATTCAAGGTTTCTCAGTGCTGAATATCCTGGAGAGAGCAAGACAGAGAAGAAGAGGCTGTGAAAAGGCAGAGAGCAGATATATAAGAACAGTCTCTCTCTCTAGAAGGGAGAGAGGGGGAGTCTGTCTCTCTCTCTCTGTGTCTCTCTCTCTCTCTCTCTCTCTCTCTCTCTCTCTCTCTCTCTCTCTCTCTCTCTGTCTCTCTTTCTCTCCCTTCAGGTGCCCAATGAACTTCCTGTCAATTTTGGAAATTATATTTCCATTTTCCTTTTCATTCCAATTATTGAAATTATAGAGGACTTAATGAGGGATGGACCTACAGTGCAGAAGGGAGAGAGAGGGAGACAATGAGAGGCCATTTTGTTCTCCTGTTAAAGGGAAGAGCAGCTACTGCTAATCACACGTCGCTAGAAGGATGGGGGGAGAGAGGGAGTTGGAGAAGGGAGAGAGAGAGAGTTGGAGAAGGGAGAGAGAGGGAGTTGGAGAAGGGAGAGAGGGGGAGTTGGAGAAGGAGAGAGGAGGGGAGTTGCAGAAGGGAGAGAGAGGGAGTTGGAGAAGGGAGAGAGAGGAAGTTGGAGAAGGGAGAGGGAGTTGGAGAGGAGAGAGGGAGTTGGAGAAGGGAGAGAGAGGGAGTTGGAGAAGGGAGAGAGAGAGGGAGTTGGAGAAGGGAGAGAGATAGGGAGTTGGAGAAGAGAGAGAGGGAGTTGAAGAGGGAGGAGAGAGAGAGGGAGTTGGAGAAGGGAGAGAGAGAGAGGGAGTTGCAGAAGGGAGTTGGAGAGAGAGGGAGTTGGAGAAGGGGGAGAGAGAGGGGGTAGTTGTAGAAGGGGGAGAGAAAGGGAGTTGGAGAAGGAAGAGAGGGAGTTGGAGAAGGGAGAGAGAGGGAGTTGGAGAAGAGAGAGAGAGGGAGTTGGAGAAGGGAGAGAGGGAGTTGGAGAGAGGGAGTTGAAGAAGGGAGAGAGAGGGAGTTGGAGAAGGGAGAGAGAGAGGGAGTTGTAGAAGGGAGAGAGGGGGAGTTGTAGAAGGGAGGGAGAGAGGGAGAGGGAGTTGGAGAAGGGAGAGAGAGGGAGTTGGAGAAGGGAGAGTATGTAGTTGTAGAAGGGAGTTGAGAGAGGGAGTTGTAGAAGGGGAGAGAGGGAGTTGGAGAAGGGAGAGATATGGAGTTGTAGAAGGGAGAGAGATGGAGTTGTAGAAGGGAGAGAGAGAGGGAGTTGGAGAAGGGGAGAGAGAGGGAGTTGTAGAGGAGGAGAGAGGGAGTTGTAGAAGGGAGAGAGAGGGAGTTGGAGAAGGGAGAGAGAGGGAGTTGGAGAAGGGAGAAAGATGTAGTTGTAGAAGGGGAGAGAGAGGGAGTTGGAGAAGGGAGAGAGAGGGAGAAGGGAGAAGGGAGGAGTTGTAGAAGGAGAGTTGTAGGGATTTGGAGAAGGGAGAGAGAGGGAGTTGGAGAAGGGAGAGAGATGTAGTTGTAGAAGGGAGAGAGAGGGAGTTGGAGAAGGGGGAGAGAGGGAGTTGGAGAAGGGAGAGAGGTAGTTGTAGAAGGGAGAGAGGGAGTTGTAGAAGGGGGAGAGAGGGAGGAGAAGGGGAGAGGGAGTTGAAGAAGGGAGAGAGAGGGAGTTGGAGAAGGGAGAGAGAGGAGTTGCAGAAGGGGGAGAGAGGGAGTTGGAGAAGGGAGAGTGAGAAAAGGGAGGATATAATTAATAGCGACAGATTAAGAAACAAAGCTTGGTAAAATCTGCTTGGTAACGTGACAAGGCTGATCAGTCTGACAGGCTGAGCAGGTGAGGAGAGCGCAGAGATCAGACCGAGAGCTTGATAATTATAAAGAAGCGTTGAAGGCTCAGGACAATCTGGGTCTGAGCTGAAAGAGTCTGAAAGGGCAATGAAGAGCATAATATTACCGGGAGAAGAAGAAAAAATAGATCTGTACAAAAGTTTCACCTCCTTTCTCAGCGTGTGTCGAGGAGGATTGAAAAAGTCTCCTATTATCTCAGAGTACTTAGAGTATGATTGGAACCTTACCAACTGTAACTAAGCACTGTACCTAGGCACATCATCGCAGGAAGTTAGTACTACTGGAAAGCTCAGTAACTTCAATCACAATCCCTAATTAACTTTGTGGCTTTTGAGCATGTACTTTTATAAAGGTATTTAAATATATTTGGGATCATTGGAATGATTTGTTTTTATTGTGTACAGATGCAGATGGACTCATACAGAACATTATTCAGGTTTCTGCTGAGTGACATCATCAACAGGTGTCGTTAAGACCGAACGGCTCCGACCTCACGATACACGACTACATCATCAACAGGTGTCGTTAAGACCGAACGGCTCTGACCTCACGATACACGACTACATCATCAACAGGTGTCGTTAAGACCGAACGGCTCCGACCTCACGATACACGACTACATCATCAACAGGTGTCGTTAAGACCGAACGGCTCCGACCTCACGATACACGACTACATCATCAACAGGTGACGTTAAGACCGAACGGCTCCGACCTCACGATACACAACTACATCATCAACAGGTGTCGTTAAGACCGAACTTCTCTGACCTCACGATACACGACTACATCATCAACAGGTGTCGTTAAGACCGAACTTCTCCGACCTCACGATACACGACTACATCATCAACAGGTGTCGTTACGTGACCGAACTCCTCCGACCTCACGAACAGTCCAAACATCATCAACAGGTCATAAGACCGTCAAACGAAGCTCCGACCTACGAATCCATCTTCATACACGTTTTAATCATAAATCTTCAATAATGTTCCAACCTGGAGAATTCTTTTGTCTGACAAAATCCTCCTTTTGCTAGTTTGGTAGAACAAATCCAAACTCACGAGCGTGTGTAATTCCAGTGGAAAGTACGGACGAAAAGTCCAAAAAGCTATATTACAGGTCATAGAAACATGTCAAACGAAGTATAGAATCAATCTTTAGGACGTTTTTATCATAAATCTTCAATAATGTTCCAACCGGAGAATTTTTTGTCTGTAGAAAACCAATGGAACGCGAGGTAACTCTCACGTGAACGCGTGTCACGAGCTCATGGCACTCTGCCAGACACCTGGCTCAAACAGCCCTTATTCTCCCCCACTTCACAGTAGAAGCATCAAACAAGGTTCTAAAGACTGTTGACATCTAGTGGAAGCCTTAAGGAAGTGGAATATGACCCCATAGACACTTTATATAGGAATGGCAATGAGTTGAAAAACTACAAACTTCACTTCCCACTTCCTGGTTGGATTTTTCTCAGGTATATGAGTTCTGTTATACTCACAGACATCATTCAAACAGTTTTAGAAATGTCAGAGTGTTTTCTATCCAATACGACTAATACTATGCATATATTAGCATCTGGGCCTGAGTAGCAGGCAGTTTACTCTGGGCACACTTTTCATCTGAACGTGAAAAT
Organism: Oncorhynchus masou masou; assembly: GCF_036934945.1. NCBI lineage: Eukaryota > Metazoa > Chordata > Actinopteri > Salmoniformes > Salmonidae > Oncorhynchus > Oncorhynchus masou. The sequence goes on along the minus strand of NW_027013815.1, from coordinate 133,572 downwards.
GCTGCCCCCTATCCCAAACAGGTTTAGACTGAAACTGCTTGAACCTCACATCACGTGACCTAGTGTCAGGGTGTTGTATTAGTAACGTCCTACTATAGTATCTATGATGTACTCTCTATTCCGTTTTATCTATCCTGTACTACCTGTCCTGTACTATATATTCTGTACTATATATTCTGTACTATCTATGATGTACTCTCTATTCCGTTTTATCTATCCTGTACTACCTGTCCTGTACTATCTATGATGTACTGTACCATATTCCGTTTGATCTATCCTGTACTACCTGTCCTGTACTATACATTCTGTACTATATATTCTGTACTATCTATGATGTACTTTCTATTCTGTTTTATCTATCCTGTACATATATCCTGTACTATATATTCTGTACTATATATTCTGTACTATCTATGATGCACTTCTATTCCGTTTTATCTATCCTGTACTACCTGTCCTGTACTATCTATGATGTACCATTCCGTTTTATCTATCCTGTACTATGTCCTGTACTATATATTCTGTACTATATATTCTGTACTATCTATGATGTACTTTCTATTCTGTTTTATCTATTCTGTACTACCTGTCCTGTACTATATATTCTGTACTATATATTCTGTACTATATATGATGCACTCATCTATTCTTTATCTATTTGACAAAATGTCCTGTACTATTATGATGTAATTCTATTCCAGTTAAGTTTATCTATTCCTGTACTACCTGTCCACTTATATTCTGGCAACTGTACTATCTATGATGCACTCTATTCCAGTTTTATCTATCCTACTACCAGTCCTGTACTATCTATGATGTACTATATATTCTGTACTATCTATGATGTATCTATTCCAGTTTTATCTATCCTGTACTACCTGTCCTGTACTATATATTCTGTACTATATATTCTGTCTATCTATGATGCATCTCTATTCAGATCTAGGTGTACTAGTCCTGTACTATATATTCTGTACCAACAATATTCACACCTTTCTGTCTGTCTGGCATCTCCATATATTGTGTAGGTGTATTCTGTACTACAATCACACACCTTTCTGTATTCTGTGCC
>NW_027013815.1:120000-127500 GCF_036934945.1 Oncorhynchus masou masou | reverse complement strand
ATTTGAATGGTGTCTATAAGATGGAAGTCGTAGCAGATTTGAATGGTGTCTATAAGATGGAAGTCGTAGCAGATTTGAATCGTGTCTATAAGATGGAAGTCGTAGCAGATTTGAATGGTGTCTATAAGATGGAAGTCGTAGCAGATTTGAATCGTGTCTATAAGATGGAAGTCGTAGCAGATTTGAATCGTGTCTATAAGATGGAAGTCGTAGCAGATTTGAGTGGTGTCTATAAGATGGAAGTCGTAGCAGATTTGAATCGTGTCTATAAGATGTAAGTCGTAGCAGATTTGAACGGTGTCTATAAGATGGAAGTCGTAGCAGATTTGAATGGTGTCTATAAGATGTAAGTCGTAGTAGATTTGAATGGTGTCTTTAAGATGGAAGTCGTAGCAGATTTGAATCGTGTCTATAAGATGGAAGTCGTAGCAGATTTGAATCGTGTCTTTAAGATGGAAGTCGTAGCAGATTTGAATGGTGTCTTTAAGATGGAAGTCGTAGCAGATTTGAATGGTGTCTTTAAGATGGAAGTCGTAGGAGATTTGAATGGTGTCTTTAAGATGGAAGTCGTAGCAGATTTGAATGGTGTCTATAAGATGGAAGTCGTAGCAGATTTGAATGGTGTCTTTAAGATGGAAGTCGTAGCAGATTTGAATGGTGTCTTTAAGATGGAAGTCGTAGCAGATTTGAATGGTGTCTTTAAGATGGAAGTCGTAGCAGATTTGAATGGTGTCTATAAGATGGAAGTCGTAGCAGATTTGAATGGTGTCTATAAGATGGAAGTCGTAGCAGATTTGAATGGTGTCTATAAGATGGAAGTCGTAGCAGATTTGAATGGTGTCTTTAAGATGGAAGTCGTAGCAGATTTGAATGGTGTCTTTAAGATGGAAGTCGTAGCAGATTTGAATGGTGTCTTTAAGATGGAAGTCGTAGCAGATTTGAATGGTGTCTTTAAGATGGAAGTCGTAGCAGATTTGAATGGTGTCTTTAAGATGGAAGTCGTAGCAGATTTGAATGGTGTCTTTAAGATGGAAGTCGTAGCAGATTTGAATGGTGTCTATAAGATGGAAGTCGTAGCAGATTTGAATCGTGTCTATAAGATGGAAGTCGTAGCAGATTTGAATCGTGTCTTTAAGATGGAAGTCATAGTAGATTTGAATGGTGTCTATAAGATGAAAGTTGCCTGCCTCTCATGGAAAAGAAGTGCTTTTTTTATTGTCCGATGTGAAAACAAATGTTGCAAATTTATGTTTTTAAAGACGACCTTTTTGGTAATTTATTAAATACTGTAATTTATAAAATACTGTAATTTATAAAATACTGTCATTTATAAAATACGGTATTTTATTAATACTGTAATTTATAAAATACTGTCATTTATAAAATACTGTAATTTATAAAATACTGTCATTTATTAAATACTGTAATTTATAAAATACTGTCATTTATTAAATACTGTAATTTATAAAATACTGTATTTAATTAATACTGTAATTTATAAAATACTGTCATTTATGAAATACTGTCATTTATAAAATACTGTAATTTATAAAATACTGTATTGCATTAATAGTGTAATTTATTAAATACTGTAATTCATTAATTACGGTCATTTATTAAATAATGTAATTCATAAAATACTGTAATTTATTAATACTGTAATTTATTAAATTCTGTCATTTATTAAATTCTGTCATTATCAGAAGCTTTTTGTGTCACTTGCTGTGTCTCAGTCACATTTCAAATTGTAAAATAAATATGTAAATGACCAGAGAGCTGGTCAGAGGTAGGAATTATTTAGTGTTTAATACACTACATAACCAACAGGATGTGGACACCTCATCTACACTACATAACCAGCAGGATGTGGACACCTGATCTACACTACATAACCAACAGGATGTGGACACCTCATCTACACTACATAACCAGCAGGATATGGACACCTCATCTACACTACATAACCAACAGGATGTGGACACCTGATCTACACTACATAACCAGCAGGATGTGGACACCTGATCTACACTACATAACCAACAGGATGTGGACACCTGATCTACACTACATAACCAACAGGATGTGGACACCTGATCTCCACTACATAACCAACAGGACGTGGACACCTCATCTACACTACATAACCAACAGGATGTGGACACCTGATCTCCACTACATAACCAGCAGGATGTGGACACCTGATCTACACTACATAACCAGCAGGATGTGGACACCTGATCTACACTACATAACCAGCAGGATGTGGACACCTGATCTACACTACATAACCAACAGGATGTGGACACCTCATCTACACTACATAACCAACAGGATGTGGACACCTGATCTCCACTACATAACCAACAGGATGTGGACACCTCATCTACACTACATAACCAACAGGATGTGGACACCTGATCTCCACTACATATCCAGCAGGATGTGGACACCTGATCAACACTACATAACCAACAGGATGTGGACACCTGATCTACACTACATAACCAGCAGGATGTGGACACCTCATCTCCACTACATAACCAGCAGGATGTGGACACCTGATCTACACTACATAACCAACAGGATGTGGACACCTCATCTACACTACATAACCAAAAGGATGTGGACACCTGATTTACACTACATAACCAACAGGATGTGGACACCTGATCTACACTACATAACCAACAGGATGTGGACACCTGCTCGTCCAACATCTCATTCCAAAATCATGGGCATTAATATGGAGTTGGTCTCCCCTTTTCTGCTATAAAAGCCTCCACTCTTCTGGGAATGTTTCCACTAGATGTTGGAACATTGCTGCGGGGAATTTTAGCCACAAGAGCATTAGTAAGGTCGGGCACTGACGTTGGGCGATTAGGCCTGGCTCGCAGGCGTGGTTCCAATTAAGTGATAATGCCCTTGAAGCCGGTGTTTGGGGGATATATTGGCACGGGTGTTGCTAGCAAACCATGCCAATATATCCTCCAAACATCGGTTTTCGAGGGCATTATCACTTTTAAACAAGTGTTTGTTGTTTTAAACAAGAGTTTGTTTAAGCTGTTTTCTATTGACATTTCTTTGTAAACATCCATAAAAATGATGTTGATTCATGATTGTGACTGACTGAGACAAGCTGCTTGCCTGCCTGTCTGTCTCATCCCGACTCCTAACCCCCGACATGTTCATTACTACGGGACTGCTGGAGATCGAAACTCAATACTGGAACAATGTTGCAAATGTCAAAGAGACAGACAGCAAGGTTTATACAAATCTCCACTGTTGAAAACTAAATGTTAGTCTGAAAGACATGTGAGATAATGTCTAGATGCCTTTTATAGTGGAGATTAAGTTTATAAATTGCCCGGCTGGGCTGATGAGACAGTGGATCATCCAGTCAGATGGAACAGAGTAAATAGGCATTTCCACATCATAGATTGAGCCGTTGGTAACTTGCTAAATAGACATCAGCTGGAATGCTGTTTTATCCAATCAGCATTCAAGATTAGACCCACCCATTGTAGAATTCATCCCATAGGTGATCGATGGGGTTGAGGTCAAGGCTCTGTGCAGGCTGGTCAAGTTCTTCCACACTGATCTCGAGAAACCAATTCTGTTTCGACCTCTTTGTGCACAGGACCATTGTCATGCTGAAACAGGAAATGGCCTTCCACAAAATGTGGAACTACAGAACTACAGGTTACCTGCAGAACCACAGATTACCTGCAGAACTACAGGTTACCTGCAGAACTACAGGTTACCTGCAGAACCACAGATTACCTGCAGAACCACAGATTACCTGCAGAACTACAGATTCTCCCTTTATCAGCTCGTGGACTTGATCCAGCAACTCTTTCGGTTACTAGGCCCAGTGATCCTACCTGCCAGGCTACCCGCCAGGCTACCTGCCAGGCTACCCGCCAGGCTACCTGCCAGGCTACCCGCCAGGCTACCTGCCAGGCTACCCGCCAGGCTACCTGCCAGGATACCTGCCAGGATACCTGCCACCCTGGGACTGGGTACCGAGTTTGGAAAACTCTGTTTTAGGATATCTCCCAAACAGCACCCTATTCCCTATGTAGTGCATTACTGTTGACCCGGGTCCATCTCATTGGGCTCTGATCTAAAGTAGTGAACCGTGTAGGGAGAAAGGGCACCATTTGAGACTCATGCCCAGGACTGCAGTGCAGTGTGGTGTACTTCGTGTTACCAAGGAGACGAGTGTCAAGACAAGATACAGTTTATCACAGAACGTCACTCTGTCCCTCTCTCAGCCCAAAAGGACCTAAACTTTTCTCGATCTATTTCACTTTTCCAAGGAGGAGGACTGTTGATATATGTTTCTGTTGGACCTCAACTACGGCTACGACAGGATATTAGATTAGAGCAGGATGCCCGTATCCCAAATGCCACCCTGGGTCCCTATATAGTGCACTACTTTTAACCAGGGCCCCAATAGGGGAAGGGATGGCCGACACCCTAGTGTGAATAGGGTTCCATATGAGAGAATGAAGACGAAGCTACAAAATGAGTCTTGGTGATTGATTGACACGAGATGCATCTTCCCAAGAGCTTAGCGGCGACGCCGAGACAGAATAAATATCACCGCTGTCCACCAGGCGCTCCCAAGGTGAGGCAGTGATGAAACCCCGACCCTGACACGTTATACTCTAACGGACTGACTGAACGCTCTGAAGAACGGCAGGACTGACTGATCTGCACTTTCTGCTGCCCAAGGATGGATCCTATGATTATGGCCCTATGGCACCCTATTCCCTATATAGTGCACTACTTTATACCAGAGCCCTATAGAACCCTATTCCCTATGTAGTGCACTACTTTAGACCAGAGCACTATGGCACCCTATTCCCTATATAGTGCACTACTTTAGACCAGAGCACTATGGCACCCTATTCCCTACATAGTGCACTACTTTAGACCAGAGCCCTATGGCACCCTATTCCCTACATAGTGCACTACTTTCGAGGGCCCACTACAGAGGACAGGGGGCTGAGATCATCGACTTCTCTCTATGTAGGTGAGGAGAGGTGAGGGTCAGTGAACATTCATGTTACGGGCCCAGGTCAAAAGTAGTGCACATGGATAGGGAACTATTTGGGAGTACAGACTCTGTGGGTGAGCTGAGGGGAGGTGGGTGTGGATGAGGGGAGGTGGGTGAGATGATGGGAGGTGGGTGAGATGATGGGAGGTGGGTGAGGGGAGGTGGGTGAGATGATGGGAGGTGGGTGAGATGATGGGAGGTGGGTGTGGGTGAGCTGAGGGGAGGTGGGTGAGATGAGGGGAGGTAGGTGAGATGGTGGGTGTGGATGAGGGGAGGTGAGTGGGTGAGCTGAGGGAAGGTAGGTGAGATGAGGGGAGGTGGGTGAGATGATGGGAGGTGGGTGTGGATGAGGGGAGGTGGGTGTGATGATGGGAGGTTGGTGAGATGAGGGGAGGTTTGTGTGGATGAAGGGAGGAGGGTGAGCTGAGGGGAGGTGGGTGAGTTGAGGGGAGGTGGGTGAGTTGAGGGGAGGTGGGTGAGCTGAGGGGAGGTGGGTGAGGGGAGGTGGGTGTGGATGAGGGGAGATGGGTGAGCTGAGGGGAGGTGGGTGAGGGGAGGTGGGTGTGGATGAGGGGAGGTGGGTGAGGATGAGGAGAGGTGGGTGAGATGAGGGGAGGTGGGTGTGGATGAGGGGAGGTGGGTGTGGATGAGGGGAGGTGGGTGTGGATGAGGGGAGGTGGGGTGGATGAGGGAGGTGGGAGTGGATGAGGGGAAGTGGGTGAGATGAGGGGAGGTGGGTGGGATGAGGGGAGGTGGGTGAGATGAGGGGAGGTCGATAGCGAGGGAAGAGAAACATCCATTTTGTTATTTGGTGCTTCTTTCAGTTCAGACAGACAGATATTTATATTCTACCTCTTCACTATTCACAATCTATTCCCTGTAGATAGACAGACAGACAGACAGACAGTCTACCACAGTCTATTCACTATAGATAGACAGACAGACAGACAGACCACCACAGTCTATTCACTGTAGATAGACAGACAGACAGTCCACCACAGTCTATTCACTATAGATAGACAGACAGACAGACAGACAGACCACCACAGTCTATTCACTATAGATAGACAGACAGACAGTCCACCACAGTCTATTCACTGTAGATAGACAGACAGACAGTCCACCACAGTCTATTCACTATAGATAGACAGACAGACAGTCCACCACAGTCTATTCACTGTAGATAGACAGACAGACAGTCCACCACAGTCTATTCACTATAGACAGACAGACAGTCCACCACAGTCTATTCCCTGTAGATAGACAGACAGACAGTCCACCACAGTCTATTCACTATAGACAGATAGACAGTCCACCACAGTCTATTCCCTGTAGATAGACAGACAGACAGTCCACCACAGTCTATTCCCTGTAGATAGATAGACAGTCAGTCCACCACAGTCTATTCACTCAGATAGACAGACAGACAGACCACCACAGTCTATTCCCTGTAGATAGACAGACAGGCAGTCCACCACAGTCTATTCACTGTAGATAGACAGACAGACAGTCCACCACAGTCTATTCCCTGTAGACAGACAGACAGACAGTCCACCACAGTCTATTCCCTGTAGACAGACAGACAGTCCACCACAGTCTATTCACTATAGACAGACAGACAGTCCACCACAGTCTATTCACTATAGATAGACAGACAGACAGACAGACCACCACAGTCTATTCACTATAGATAGACAGACAGACAGTCCACCACAGTCTATTCACTGTAGATAGACAGACAGACAGTCCACCACAGTCTATTCCCTGTAGATAGACAGACAGACAGTCCACCACAGTATATTCACTAGATAGACAGACAGACAGACATAGACAGACAGACAGTCCACCACAGTCTATTCCCTGTAGATAGACAGACAGACAGTCCACCACAGTCTATTCACTATAGACAGACAGACAGTCCACCACAGTCTATTCCCTGTAGATAGACAGACAGACAGTCCACCACAGTCTATTCACTATAGACAGACAGACAGTCCACCACAGTCTATTCACTATAGACAGACAGACAGACCACCACAGTCTATTCCCTGTAGATAGACAGACAGGCAGTCCACCACAGTCTATTCACTGTAGATAGACAGACAGACAGTCCACCACAGTCTATTCCCTGTAGACAGACAGACAGACAGTCCACCACAGTCTATTCCCTGTAGACAGACAGACAGTCCACCACAGTCTATTCACTATAGACAGACAGACAGACCACCACAGTCTATTCACTGTAGATAGACAGACAGACAGTCCACCACAGTCTATTCACTGTAGATAGACAGACAGACAGTCCACCACAGTCTATTCCCTGTAGACAGACAGACAGACAGTCCACCACAGTCTATTCACTATAGATAGACAGACAGACAGACCACCACAGTCTACTCACTGTAGATAGACAGACAGACAGTCCACCACAGTCTATT
>NW_027013815.1:92500-117500 GCF_036934945.1 Oncorhynchus masou masou | reverse complement strand
ACACACACACACACACACACACACACACACACACACACACACACACACACACACACACACACACACACACACACACACACACACACCAAGTGACAAAGCTCAAATATTCAAATTCCAACCTTCCAACCGCCTGAACCACAGAAATGCATGTTTACATTTGAAAACCCCTCTTCCTTCCATTTAGCCCCCCCACTCCTCCTCCTCTCCTCCTCCTCCTCTCCTCCTCCTCCCCCTCTTCCTTCAAATTCACCCCCCCACTCCTCCTTCTCTCCTCCTCCGCCTCTCCTCCTCCTCCTCCTCTCCTTCACTCCGCCCCTCCTCTCCTCCTCCTCCTCTCCTCCTCCTCCCCCTCTTCCTTCAAATTCACCCCCCCACTCCTCCTTCTCTCCTCCCCCTCCTCTCCTCCTCCTCCTCTCCTCCTCCTCCTCCTCTCCTCCTCCTCTTCTCATCTCATCTCATCTCCTCTCCTCTCCTCCATCCATCCCTTTTGTCAGCCATCCCTTAAAGCTGGCGGTGTGCTGAGGGTATGAATGAGCCTGAATAGACAGCCAGCAGCCGGACCGGGGCTGGAAAAATACAGCTGGGATTTGTCTCAAATGACCCCCCCCTCTATTCCCCAGAGGGCTCTCTTCAAAAGTAGAGCGCCATGTAGGGGATAGGGTGGCAGAAGGGACGCGGATGAAGGTACTGAAGTCACCCAGAGAGGAACTGTCAGGGCCCAAGATGGGCTCCCTGAGTGGTGCAGTGGTCTAAGGCACTGCATCTCAGTGCAAGAGGGGTCACTACAGTCCCTGGTTCGAATCCAGGCTGTATCACAACTGGCTGTGATTGGGAGTCCCATAGGGCGGCGCACAATTGTCCCGGGGTCGTCCGGGTTTGGCTTGTGGGTAGGCCGTCATTGTGAATAAGAATTTGTTCTTAACTGACCCTGTTAAATGGGCAAAAGGAGCTTTTTGGCCTTTGGAAATACCATGTAATTTGAAAGGAGAAATAGTGAAAGTCAACACAATTATAAGCTATGATTTTTTTAATTGTCTTTAACCTTTATTTTTTTCCGGGAGTCATAGCAAGGTCTCTTTTACAGATGAGCCCCGAATTAAAGAAATGTCAGAAATACATAAAAAATATAAAATACAAAAAAGTAAGCAAAGAGAAAAGCATGGATATAAAAACAAAGATATTAATCATTGATAAGACCTTCTGAATTACCCAAGATGCACCAGAACATCACACTCATCAGTAATGAGGCCTTCCATCAGCCTTCTGAATTACCCAAGAGGCACCAGAACATCAAATTAAAGAACATTTTGAAGATTGTTCCACAAATACGGTGAAATAAAACTAAAAGCTGATTTACCTAACTCAGTACAGATTGAAGTCGTTGCCAGAGTTCTCCATCCCTGAGACCTGGGGGGTGGTATCTCCTACGTCTGAAGGTTAGCGATGACGATAGGACCGGTGGGAGTGTCAGTTAAAGGACTTTCATACATGAAAACATCGCAATGGAATACAACCTACCTGACATCAAAGAGGGTCAAAACAACTTTCTGGTAGAGAGAGAGAACGCAGCGACGAGTACAAAAAAAAAAAACGGTCGCTTGTTATAAAGCACAAGCGGGCTTTGATAATCTACATCTAACGGCTGTTAATGAAGTGTCCCGCTGCGTTCACTTAGATGACGTCGCCGTCGTCTAGGACAGGAAGGAAACGTCGACCGAATCATCTGCTGCTCTGCTGTTTAGCGAGAGGCAGGACTTATTTCTATAGAAAAAGACATTTTCTTTTAATATTCTCAGACCAGATATTTGAAAGCAGGAGCACAACTAATGTCGGTGTAACGGACGTGAAACGGCTGGCTTAGTTAGCGGTTCGCGCTAAATAGCGTTTCAATCGGTGACGTCCCTTGCTCTGAGACCTTGAAGTAGTAGTTCCCCTTTGCTCTGCAAGGGCCGCGGCTTTTGTGGAGCGATGGGTAACGATGCTTCGTGGGTGACTGTTGTTGATGTGTGTAGAGGGTCCCTGGTTCGCGCCCGGGTATGGGGGAGGGGACGGTCTAAACTTATACTGTTACATAGGCACCATCCAAAGTACATACCGTGGCCTCAAGAAGTATTCATACCCCTTGAATTGATCCGCATTTTAATGTGTTAGAGCCTGAATCCAAAATTGATTTAAATGTTTTTTTCTTCTTCTCGCGCATTTTCACACAAAGTGAAAAACATGTTTGTGAGAAATATTTTGAAAATGTATTGACGATGAAATACAGAAATATTTAATTTATGTAGGTATTTACACACCTTGAGTCAATACATGCTAGAATCACCTTTGGCAGTGATTACAGCTGTGACTTCTGGGTAAATCTCTAAGAGTTATGCACAACCTGGACTGTGCAGTATTTGCCCGTTGATTATATTTAACATTCTTGGTTGTTGATCATTGCTCGACAACCATTTTCAAGTCTTGCTATAGATTTCCAAACACATTTTTAAGTCCAAACTGTAACTCGGCCACTCAGGAACATTCACTGTCTTCTTGGTAAAGCAACTCCAGTGTAGATTTGGCCTTGTGTTTTAGGTTATCGTCCTGCTGAAAGGTGAATTCATCTCCCAGTGTCTGGTGGAAAGCAAGACTGAACCAGGCTTTCCTCTAGAAGTTTCCCTGTGGCTTTATAGCTCCATTTAACTTGTTTATTATCCTGAAAATCTGCCCCAGTCCTTAACGATTACAAGCGTAAACATAACATGAGGCAGCCACCACTACGCTTTGTAAAATATGGAGAGTGGTTCTCAGTAATGTGTTGTATTGGATTTGCCCCCAAAACATAACACTTTGCATTCAGGACAAAAAGAGGATTGATTTGTGCAGTATTTACTTTAGGTGCTTATTGCATGAAACAGGACGCATGTTTTGGAATATTGTTGTATTCTGTACAGGCTTCCTTCTTTTCACTCTGTCCTTTAGGTTAATATGGTGGAGTAACTGACACGCTGTTGATCCCATCCTCAGTTTTCTCCCTTCACAGCCATGCAACTCAAATCAAATCAAACTTTATGTGCCACATGGCGCCCGAATACAACATGTGTCGCCTTTACCAGGAAATGTTTACTTTTACAAGCCCTTTAACCAACAGTTCAAGAAGAAGACAATATTTACCAATTAGGCTAAAAAAAATAAAAAATAAATGTAATAACAAAAAAATAACACAATAAGAACAACAATAACGAGGCTAAATGTCTACATAGCTGTTTTATTGGGATAATCAATATGTGCTTTTTTTACCCATCTACCAATTAGGAGCCCTTCTTTGTGAGGCGTTGGAAAACCTCCCTGGTCTTTGTGGTTGAATCTGTTTGAAATTCACTGCTGGACTGAGGGACTTTACAGATATATGTGTGTGTGGGAATACAGAGATGAGAGAGTCATTCAACCATCATGTACAGAGATAGTCAGGTAGTCATTCTAACATCATGTACAGAGATCTAACATCATGTACAGAGATAGTCAGTTAGTCATTCAAACATCATGTACAGAGATGAGTCATAGTCATTCAACCATCATGTACAGAGATAGTCAGTTAGTCATTCAAACATCATGTACAGAGATGTACAGAGATGAGAGTCATTCAGAGATGAGAGAGTCATTCAACCATCATGTACAGAGATGAGAGAGTCATTTTAACATCATGTACAGAGATGAGAGAGTCATTCAAACATCATGTACAGAGATGAGAGAGTCATTCAAACATCATGTACAGAGATGAGAGAGTCATTCAACATCATGTACAGAGATGAGAGAGTCATTCAACCATCATGTACAGAGATGAGAGAGTCATTCTAACATCATGTACAGAGATGAGAGAGTCATTCAACCATCATGTACAGAGATGAGAGTAGTCATTCAAACATCATGTACAGAGATGAGAGAGTCATCATCATGTACAGAGATCATGTACAGAGATAGTCATTCATTCAAACATCATGTACAGAGATAGAGAGAGTCATTCAACCATCATGTACAGAGATGAGAGAGTCATTCAACATCATCATAGTCACTTAGTCATTCAAACATCATGTACAGAGATAGTCATTCAAACATCATGTACAGAGATAGTCAGGTAGTCATTCAAATCATCATGTACAGAGATCAGTCAGAGAGAGTCATTCAAACATCATGTACAGAGATGAGAGAGTCATTCAAACATCATGTACAGAGATGAGAGAGTCATTCAACCATCATGTACAGAGATGAGAGAATTCAAACATCATGTACAGAGATGAGAGAGTCATTCAAACATCATGTACAGAGATGAGAGAGTCATTCAACCATCATGTACAGAGATGAGAGAGTCATTCAACATCATGTACAGAGATGAGAGAGTCATTCTAACATCATGTACAGAGATCATGTACAGAGAGTCATTCAAACATCATGTACAGAGATGAGAGAGTCATTCAAACATCATGTACAGAGATAGAGAGTCATTCAACCATCATGTACAGAGATAGTCAGGTAGTCATTCAAACATCATGTACAGAGATAGTCAGAGATGAGAGAGTCATTCTAACATCATGTACAGAGATGAGAGAGAGTCATGTACAGAGATTCATTCAACCATCATGTACAGAGAGAGAGAGTCATTCAACATCATCATGTAACATCAGAGATGAGAGAGTCATTCAAACATCATGTACAGAGATCATGTACAGAGATGAGAGAGTCATTCAACATCATGTACAGAGATGAGAGAGTCATTCTAACATCATGTACAGAGATGAGAGAGTCATTCTAACATCATGTACAGAGATGAGAGAGTCATTCTAACATCATGTACAGAGATGAGAGAGTCATTCTAACATCATGTACAGAGATCATGTACAGAGTAGTCATTCTAACATCATGTACAGAGATGAGAGAGTCATTCAAACATCATGTACAGAGATGAGAGAGTCATTCAAACATCATGTACAGAGATAGTCAGGTAGTCATTCAAACATCATGTACAGAGATAGTCAGGTAGTCATTCAACCATCATGTACAGAGATGAGAGAGTCATTCAACCATCATGTACAGAGATGAGAGAGTCATTCAACCATCATGTACAGAGATGAGAGAGTCATTCAACCATCATGTACAGAGATGAGAGAGTCATTCTAACATCATGTACAGAGATGAGAGAGTCATTCAACCATCATGTACAGAGATAGTCAGTTAGTCATTCAACCATCATGTACAGAGATATTCAACCATCAGGTAGTCATTCAAACATCATGTACAGAGATAGTCAGGTAGTCATTCAAACATCATGTACAGAGATAGAGGAGTCATTCAATTCCATCATGTACAGAGATGAGAGAGTCATTCAAACATCATGTACAGAGATAGTCAGAGATAGTCATTCAAACATCATGTACAGAGATCATGTACAGAGATAGTCATTCTAATTCAAACATCATGTACAGAGATGAGAGAGTCATTCAACCATCATGTACAGAGATGAGAGAGTCATTCTAACATCATGTACAGAGATGAGAGAGTCATTCTAACATCATGTACAGTCATTCAACCATCATGATGAGAGAGTCATTCAACCATCATGTACAGAGATAGTCAGGTAGTCATTCAACCATCATGTACAGAGATGTCAGAGAGTCATTCTAACATCATGTACAGAGATGAGAGAGTCATTCTAACATCATGTACAGAGATAGAGAGAGTCATTCAAACATCATGTACAGAGATAGTCAGGTAGTCATTCAACATTCAAACATCATCATGTACAGAGATAGGTAGTCATTCAACCATCATGTACAGAGATAGTCAGGTAGTCATTCAACCATTATGTACAGAGAGTAGTCATGTACAGAGAAGAGAGTCATTCTAACATCATGTACAGAGATGAGAGAGTCATTCTAACATCATGTACAGAGATTACAGTCATTCTAACATCATGTACAGAGATAGTCAGGTAGTCATTCAACCATCATTCAGAGATGAGAGAGTCACCATCATGTACAGAGATAGTCAGGTAGTCATTCAACCATCATGTACAGATAGAGGTAGTCAGGATAGTCAGGTAGTCATTCAAACATCAGTCAGAGATTCAGTCATTCAACCATACAGAGATAAAGTCATTCAACCATCATGTACAGAGATAGTCAGTAGTCATTCAACCATCATGTGAATGGAAATGTATGATTTAAAAAAGAGCGTCTGCTAAATGACTTAAATAAATGTAAAATCATTCATATGGGCTTTAGAGAACATTATATACTCTTTGTTTTATCTACATTCAATACTCATCGATACATTTGTTCTGTTATACAATGAAGTCAGACTGCAGTTCAGACCATCGGGTTAACTGTGTGTGTGTGTGTGTGTGTGTGTGTGTGTCTAACATCATGTGTGTGTGTGTGTGTGTGTGTGTGTGTGGGCGGGGGGGGGGAAATACCACACACACAGTATCATCCAATACAAGTGGAGGTCACGATGTTTTACATAAAAGCCAATATAGTTCATGTAAACAGTAACAAGAACAAGACCCAGAATGCAACCCCTGTACAGAGTACGCTGTCCAGAAAAGTCTAAATTGAACACCTTTGGCAGATACACATTGAGTTCTATCTGTCAAATCATTTAATGTATTTATTTATTCAGGAATGCCACTTGACAGGTCAATGAAGAAGAGGGGAGGCAACACAACGTTGCCTTTCATCTACACCGTTAATTAACCACAATCATTTAACTGCAACCGGACTGATGTACGTTCCGAGTACATTTCATTCGACGCGACCGTTCTTAGATGAGTGTCGCGATCGTCGTAAAGGGGAGACCAAAGCGCAACGTGATTACGATACATTCTTCTTGTAATGAATGAAGAACACTTAAACAAAAACATGGCGCTTTGACACCAGGTGCAGACACAGGCAACTACACATAGACAATAACCCACGAAATACCCAAAGAAGATGGTTGCCTAAATATGGTTCAGGTAGTCATTCCAATCAGAGACAACAATAAACAGCTGCCTCTAATTGAGAACCAATCTAGGCAACCATATACATACATAAACACCTAGATGGGAAACAACCCTATAACCCTACAAAAATTCCTAGACAGTTCAAAAACACACACATCACCCATGTCACACCCTGAACTAACCAACATATATAAAGAAAACAAAGAATACTCAGGTCAGGGCGTGACAACGAGAATGAATTAGAGCCCCATTCCAAACCTTGGGGATAGTACCAGATATCATCGTCAGGTTAAGGGGAGGACATGGGGCCCAGTTCCAAACCTTGGGGATAGTACTAGATATCATCGTCAGGTTAAGGGGAGGACATGGGCCCCGTTCCAAACCTTGGGGATAGTACCAGATATCATCGTCAGGTTAAGGGGAGGACATAGGCCCAGTTACAAACCTTGGGGATAGTACTAGATATCATCGTCAGGTTAAGGGGAGGACATGGGGCCTGTTCCAAACCTTGGGGATAGTACCAGATATCATCATCATCAGGTTAAGGGGAGGACATGGGCCCCGTTCCAAACCTTGGGGATAGTACTAGATATCATCGTCAGGTTAAGGGGAGGACATGGGGCCTTTCCAAACCTTGGGGATAGTACCAGATATCAGGTTAAGGGGAGGACATGGGGCCCGTTCCAAACCTTGGGGATAGTACTAGATATCATCGCCAGGTTAAGGGGAGGACATGGGGCCCTGTTCCAAACCTTGGGGATAGTACTAGATATCATCGCCAGGTTAAGGGGAGGACATGGGCCCCGTTCCAAACCTTGGGGATAGTACCAGATATCATCGTCAGGTTAAGGTTCCCAATCACAGACCAATAAAAGGACATGGGCCCCAATCCAAACCTTGGGGATAGTACTAGATATCATCGTCAGGTTAAGGGAGGACATCACCCTGTTCCAAACCTTGGGGATAGTACCAGAAAACATGTTCAGGTTACAAAGGACTGGGGCCCCAATCACATCCCTGATAGAAAACTGTTCCACCTTGGGGATAGCCTCTTTGGGGATAGTACAATCACATCCCTGATAGAAAACTGTTCCAGGTTACAGGAAGGACTGCCTCCAATCACATCCCTGATGGGAAAACTGTTCCACTAGGAGGATCTCCAATCACATCCCTGAAGAAAACTGTTCCACCCTTACAGGAAGGACTGCCTCCAATCACATCCCTGATAGAAAACTGTTCCACCCTTACAGGAAGGACTGGGCCTCCAATCACATCCCTGATAGAAAACTGTTCCACCCTTACAGGAAGGACTGCCTCCAATCACATCCCTGATAGAAAACTGTTCCACCCTTACCAGGACTGCCTCCAATCAGTATCCCTGATAGAAAACTGTTCCACCCTTACAGGAAGGACTGCCTCCAATCAAATCCCTGATAGAAGACTGTTCCCAGGTTAAGGAAGGACATGGCCCCAATCACATCCCTGATAGAAAACTGTTCCAGATATCATCGCCAGGTTAAGGGGAGGACATGGGCCCCAGGTTCCAAACCTTGGGGATAGTACTAGATATCATCCACACTTAGGGAGGACATGGGGCCTCCAATCCAAACCTGGGATAGTACTGTTCATCACCAGGTTAACAGGGAGGACATGTGGGACTCCAATCCATCCCTGATAGAAAACTGATTCATCACACAGGTTACAGGAGGACTGGGCCTCCAATCACATCCCTGATAGAAAACTGTTCCACCCTTATAGGTAGGAACTCAACATCCCTGACAGGGAGCCATAGTGGGACTGCCTCCAATCATATCCCTGATAGAAAACTGTTCCACCCTTACAGGAAGGACTGACTCCAGGGCCCATCCCTGATGAAAACTGTTCCAACTTACAGAGGAAGGACCATGCCTGGGAATCACAGAGCTGATGAAAACTGAACCACAGAGTTACAGGGAGGACATGTCCAATCATATCCCTGACAGGGCCCCAGAGCTGTATAGGAAGGATAGCCTCCAATCACATCCCTGATAGAAAACAGGTTCCAGCCATACAGGAAGGACTGCCTCCAATCACATCCCTGATAGAAAACTGTTCCAACTACAGAGGAAAGGAGCCATCCAATCACATCCCTGATAGAAAACTGTGTGTAAGTGTAGTTCCACCCTTATAGGAAGGACTGCCTCCAATCACATCCCTGATAGAAAACTGTTCCACCCTTACAGGAAGGACTGCCTCAGGGCCAATCACATCCCTGATAGAAGACTGTTGAAAACCCTTATAGGCTGGGCCCATAGCACCCGATTGTAATAGTAGTGAACCCTAGGGACATTTGACTCAGGGCCCATAGAGCTGTGTGTAATAGTAGTGAACTACAGAGTGAATAGGGAGCCATGTGGGACTCAGGGCCCATAGAGCTGTGTGTAATAGTAGTGAACTACAGAGTGAATAGGGAGCCATGTAGGACTCAGGGCCCATAGAGCTGTGTGTAATAGTAGTGAACTACAGAGTGAACAGGGAGCCATGTGGGACTCAGGGCCCATAGAGCTGTGTGTAATAGTAGTGAACTACAGAGTGAATAGGGAGCCATGTGGGACTCAGGGCCCATAGAGCTGTGTGTAATAGTAGTGAACTACAGAGTGAATAGGGAGCCATGTGGGACTCAGGGCCCATAGAGCTGTGTGTAATAGTAGTGAACTACAGAGTGAATAGGGAGCCATGTGGGACTCAGGGCCCATAGAGCTGTGTGTAATAGTAGTGAACTACAGAGTGAATAGGGAGCCATGTGGGACTCAGGGCCCATAGAGCTGTGTGTAATAGTAGTGAACTACAGAGTGAATAGGGGCCATGTTCAGCCATGTGGGGACTCAGGCCATGTGGGACTAGGCTGTGTGTGTAGTAGTGAACTACACAGTGAATAGGGAGCCATGTGGGACTCAGGGCCCATAGAGCTGTGTGTCTTCAGTGTGAACTACAGAGTGAATAGGAGCCATGTGGACTCAGGGCCCATAGAGCTGTGTGTAATAGTAGTGAACTACAGAGTGAATAGGGTGCCATGTAGGACTCGGTGGGTGAGCTGTGTGTAATGTAGTGACACAGTGAATGGTGTGTGTGACTCAGGGTGTGTGTGTGCGTGTAGTGAACTCAGGTGAATGTGTGGGAGCCATGTGTGACTCAGGTGCCCATGTGTGTGTGTGTGTGTGTGTGACTCAGTGAATAGGGTGTGTGGACTCAGGGCCCATAGAGTGTGTGTAATGTGTGACTCAGTGAATCGGGGCATGTGGGACTCAGTGTGTGTGTGTGTGTGTGACTACAGAGTGTGTGTGGGAGCCATGTGTGACTCAGGTGCCCATAGAGCTGTGTGTAATAGTAGTGAACTACACAGTGAACTCGGGTGCCATGTGTGTGTGACTTAGAGCTGTGTGTGTGTAGTGACTCGGTGAATAGGGAGTGTGACTCAGGGCCCATAGAGCTGTGTGTAATGTGTGAACTCAGTGAATAGGGTGCCATGTGTGACTTGGTGAGCTGTGTGTAATAGTAGTGAACTACACAGTGAATAGGGAGCCATGTGTGACTTGGCCCATAGAGCTGTGTGTAATAGTAGTGACTACACAGTGTAGGGTGCCATGTGGACTCAGGGCCCATAGAGCTGTGTGTGTGTGTGACTCGGTGTGAATAGGTGTGTGTGTGTGTCAGTGTGTGACTGTGTGTAATAGTAGTGACTACACAGTGTGGGTGTGTGTGTGTGACTCAGGGTGTGTGTGTGACTCGGTGTGTGTGTGTGACTACAGAGTGAATAGGGAGCCATGTGTGACTCAGGGCCCATAGAGTGTGTGTGTGTGTGACTCGGTGTGTGTGTGTGTGTGTGTGTGACTCTGTGTGTGTGTGTGTACAGAGTGTGTGTGACTCATGTGTGGACTCAGGGTGAGCTGTGTGTAATAGTAGTGTGTACACAGTGTCTGAGAATGCTTGGGTCTATATATCCCACGGTGGTGTCTCTGCCATTCTACGCTCACTGAGCCAACAACACATAGATAAGAGCCAATCACTGTGAGTGACCGTGAGGGTGTGTGACTGGCCCAGCAGGTCAACTGAACCTAAAGAGACAGAGACAGATAGATGAGAGACAGAGAGCAAGACAGAGAGCAAGACATAGAGACAGACTAAGAGATAGAGAGACAGAGAGCTAGACAGAGAGACAGACTAAGAGATAGAGAGACAGAGAGCAAGACAGAGAGACAGACTAAGAGATAGAGAGACAGAGTGAGACAGAGAGAAAGACTAAGAGATAGAGACAGAGAGCAAGACAGAGAGACAGACTAAGAGATAGAGAGCCATGTGAGACAGGAGACAGAGCTAAGATATAGAGACAGAGAGCAAGACAGAGAGACAGACGAAGAGATAGAGACAGAGAGCAAGACAGAGAGCAAGACATAGAGACAGACTAAGAGATAGGAGACAGAGAGCTAGACAGAGAGACAGACTAAGATATAGAGAGACAGAGAATGAGCCAGACAGAGAGACAGACTAAAGATATAGAGACAGAATAGGAGATGAGACAGACTCAGGGCCCAGAGAGACTGTAAGAGACATAGAGACAGACTAAGAGATAGAGAGCAGAGTGAGACAGCCCATAGACAGACCAAGAGATAGTAGAGAGACAGAGTGAGATAGAGAGACAGCCCATAGAGACAGTGAGATAGAGAGAACTACAGAGCTAGACATAGAGACAGACTAAGGGATAGAGAGACAGAGTGAGACAGTAGAGACAGACTAAGAGACAGAGAGACAGAGGAGACAGAGATAGACAGACAGTTATGAGAGAGAGATGTGTTTGTGTGTGTGTGTGTGTGTGTGAACTGTGTGTGTGTGTAGTGTGTGTGTGTGTGTGTGTGTCGTGTGTGTGTGTGTGTGTGTGTGTGTACATGTGCATATGTGTGATTTGCAAACTGGCAGAAACAGCTTCCAGTTCCCTTGTCATTAAATGCAAGGCCACACATTTTTTAATTACTGTGGAACAAATGTGATTATATTCTGTCCAGAACTTGTTTGTGTGTATGTTTGTCTGTGTATGTTTGTGTATGTTGTGTGTGACTGTGTGTGTGTGTGTGTGTGTGTGTGTGTGTGTGTGTCCAGACCTTGGTCCGCTGACAAACAGAAGAAACAGAGAAGCAAGCTAATTGCCAAAATGCCTGGCTGGTTCACACTCAGCCATTGTCACAACACAATGAGCCAGTAAGAAGAATATAATGAGGATTCAATTAACAACTTCCTTATTTGTCTCAGAACAGGATGGCTCTACTTGGGAATGAATGGAGGAGAATCACCTAAATGAATTCAGCATTTTACTAACGTTTGTATGAGGCCAGACAGGAAGCCTACGATAAACAGGAACCAGTTTGTATAACGCCAGACATGAAGACGATAAACAGGAACTAGTTTGTATAACACCAGACAGGAAGCCTACCATAAACAGGAACTAGTTTGTATAAGGCCAGACAGGAAGACTTACGATAAACAGGAACCAGTTTGTATAACGCCAGACAGGAACCTACTATAAACAGGAACCAGTTTGTATAACGCCCAGACAGAAAGTCTACCATAAACAGGAACTAGTTTGTATAACGCCAGACAGGAAGTCTACCATAAACAGGAACCAGTTTGTATAACACCAGACAGGAAGTCTACGATAAACAGGAACCAGTTTGTATAATGCCAGACAGGAAGTCTACAATAAACAGGAACCAGTTTGTATAACACCAGACAGGAAGTCTATCATAAACAGGAACCAGTTTGTATAACACCAGACAGGAAGTCTATCATAAACAGGAACCAGTTTGTATAACACCAGACAGGAAGTCTATCATAAACAGGAACCAGTTTGTATAACACCAGACAGGAAGTCTATCATAAACAGGAACCAGTTTGTATAACACCAGACAGGAAATCTACCATAAACAGGAACCAGTTTGTATAAGCCAGACAGGAAGTCTACCATAAACAGGAACCAGTTTGTATAACACCAGACAGGAAGTCTAGATAAACAGAACCAGTTTGTATAACACCAGACAGGAAGTCAGACATAAACAGGAACAGTTTGTATAACACCAGACAGGAAGACTATCATAAACAGGAACCAGTTTGACAGAGGCCAGACAGGAAGTATACCATAAACAGGAACCAGTTTGTATAACACCAGACAGGAAGTCTATCATAAACAGGAACCAGTTTGTATGAGGCCAGACAGGAAGTATACCATAAACAGGAACCAGTTTGTATAACACCAGGACAGGAAATCTACCATAAACAGGAACCAGTTTGTATTAACACCAGACAGAAAGTCTACCATAAACAGGAACTAGTTTGTATAACGCCAGACAGGAAGTCTACCATAAACAGGAACCAGTTTGTATAACACCAGACAGGAAGTCTACGATAAACAGGAACCAGTTTGTATAATGCCAGACAGAAGTCTACAATAAACAGGAACCAGTTTGTATAACACCAGACAGGAAGTCTATCATAAACAGGAACCAGTTTGTATAACACCAGACAGGAAGTCTATCATAAACAGGAACCAGTTTGTATAACACCAGACAGGAAG
Source organism: Oncorhynchus masou masou (assembly GCF_036934945.1). Taxonomy (NCBI): domain Eukaryota; kingdom Metazoa; phylum Chordata; class Actinopteri; order Salmoniformes; family Salmonidae; genus Oncorhynchus; species Oncorhynchus masou. The sequence goes on along the minus strand of NW_027013815.1, from coordinate 103,923 downwards.
TCTATCATAAACAGGAACCAGTTTGTATAACACCAGACAGGAAGTCTATCATAAACAGGAACCAGTTTGTATAACACCAGACAGGAAATCTACCATAAACAGGAACCAGTTTGTATAATGCCAGACAGGAAGTCTACGATAAACAGGAACCAGTTTGTATAACACCAGACAGGAAGTATACCATAAACAGGAACCAGTTTGTATAACACCAGACAGGAAGTCTATCATAAACAGGAACCAGTTTGTATAACACCAGACAGGAAGTCTATCATAAACAGGAACCAGTTTGTATGAGGCCAGACAGGAAGTCTACCATAAACAGGAACCAGTTTGTATAACACCAGACAGGAAGTCTATCATAAACAGGAACCAGTTTGTATGAGGCCAGACAGGAAGTATACCATAAACAGGAACCAGTTTGTATAACACCAGACAGGAAGTCTACGATAAACAGGAACCAGTTTGTATAACACCAGACAGGAAGTCTACCATAAACAGGAACCAGTTTGTATAACGCCAGACAGGAAGTCTACCATAAACAGGAACCAGTTTGTATAACGCCAGACAGGAAGTCTACCATAAACAGGAACCAGTTTGTATAAGGCAAGACAGGAAGTCTACCATAAACAGGAACCAGTTTGTATAACGCCAGACAGGAAGTCTACCATAAACAGGAACCAGTTTGTATAACAAGACAGGAAGTCTACCATAAACAGGAACCAGTTTGTATAACGCCAGACAGGAAGTCTACCATAAACAGGAACCAGTTTGTATAAGGCAAGACAGGAAGTCTACCATAAACAGGAACCAGTTTGTATAACGCCAGACAGGAAGTCTACGATAAACAGGAACCAGTTTGTATAACGCCAGACAGGAAGTCTACCATAAACAGGAACCAGTTTGTATAACACCAGACAGGAAGTCTACCATAAACAGGAACCAGTTTGTATAACACCAGACAGGAAGTCTACCATAAACAGGAACCAGTTTGTATAACGCCAGACAGGAAGTCTACCATAAACAGGAACCAGTTTGTATAACACCAGACAGGAAGTCTACCATAAACAGGAACCAGTTTGAGCCAGTCAAAGTGTTTCCATGTATTATCCAGCAAACATCCCGAATAGCATTATTATATAGTGTCCACCAGACTGGTAGTATTACTATTGTGGTTGTTGTTATTATTGTTGTTGTTTACCAATAATGTGGTTGTTGGATTTCAAGGACTGGTTTTAAGATCAAGAAATATACAAGAGAGTTGGCGTGTTTGAGTGAAATTAAGTGTTCATTGGTTTTGTGTGTGTGTGTGTTTGCACAAGCATGCATGTGTATGAATATGTACCTGAGTAGCCAGGTAAGCTGATATATGTTGTGTAACCAGGTAACCTAATATATATTGAGTAGTCAGGTAACCTGATATATATTGTGTAGCCAGGTAACCTGATATATATTGTTGCCAGGGAACCTGATATATATTGAGTTGCCAGATCCTGATATATATTGAGTTGCCAGGTAACCTGATATATATTGTGTTGCCAGGAACCTGATGTATGTTGTGTTGCCAGGTAACCTGATATATGTTGTGTTGCCAGGTAACCTGATATATATTGAGTATTCAGGTAACCTGATATATATTGTGTTGCCAGGTAACCTGATATATGTTGTGTTGCCAGGTAACCTGATATATATTGAGTAGTCAGGTAACCTGATATATATTTAGTAGCCAGGTAACCTGATATATATTGAGTAGTCAGGTAACCTGATATATATTGTATAGCCAGGTAACCTGATATATGTTGTGTAGCCAGGTAACCTGATATATGTTGAGTTGCCAGGTAACCTGATATATATTGAGTAGTCAGGTAACCTGATATATGTTGTGTTGCCAGGTAATCTGATATATATTGAGTAGCCAGGTAACCTGATATATATTGAGTAGCCAGGTAACCTGATATATATTGAGTAGTCAGGTAACCTGATATATATTGAGTAGCCAGGTAACCTGATATATATTTAGTAGCCAGGTAACCTGATATATATTGAGTAGCCAGGTAACCTGATATATGTTGTGTTGCCAGGTAACCTGATATATATTGAGTAGCCAGGTAACCTGATATATATTGTGTTGCCAGGTAACCTGATATATATTGAGTAGCCAGTTAACCTGATATATATTGTGTTGCCAGGTAACCTGATATATGAGTGTAGCCAGGTAACCTGATATATATTGTAATGAGTTAACCTGATATATATTGTATAGCCAGGTAACCTGATATATATTGTGTAGCCAGGTAACCTGATATATGTTGTGTTGCCAGGTAACCTGATATATATTGAGTAGCCAGGTAACCTGATATATGTTGTGTAGCCAGGTAACCTGATATATATTGAGTAGTGAGGTAACCTGATATATATTGAGTAGCCAGGTAACCTGATATATATTGTAGTGCCAGGTAACCTGATATATGTTGTGTAGCCAGTTAACCTGATATATGTTGTGTTGCCAGGGAACCTGATATATATTGAGTAGCCAGGTAACCTGATATATGTTGTGTTGCCAGGTAACCTGATATATATTGAGTAGCCAGTTAACCTGATATATATTGTGTTGCCAGGTAACCTGATATATATTGAGTAGCCAGTAACCTGATATATGTTGTGTTGCCAGGTAACTTGATATATATTGAGTTGTCAGGTAACCTGATATATGTTGTGTTGCCAGGTAACCTGATAGATGTTGAGTAGCCAGGTAACCTATAGAAAGGCCCTTAACTCATCTGTTTCATCAGTTGTAGCCTGAGTTAAACAAACGTGAAGGGCTTCAGATGCCCTGACGGAGCGACGCCGCTATTTCTGCATCTCAAATGGCAACCTATTCCTTATATAGAAAACATATGACCACCCTATGGTCAATAGTAGTGCAGTATATAAGGATTTAGGGTGTCATTTGGGACTCACACTATATAAATGTAAACAATGATCATTATCAACAGCGATTGGACACAGATGTGCATTTAAATATGAACCGCTGCAGTGAACTGTGTCGTTCATCTAACAGCCATTACCCACGTCCCCCAATGGCACTCTGTTCACTATATACTGTAGCTCCCTATGGACCCTGGTCAAATGTAGGGCACTTTGTAGGGAATAGGGATGTGATTTGGGACTGAGTTAAAGCTTGACGTATTAGCTGTGGCAGTAGAGTGTCACTCTGACTCTCTGTAGTCAATGAGGCAATACATGAAGAAACCCCGTCTGTCTGACCCGTCTACTGGATGACACAGACATGGATGGTGGTTTAAACACGGCACAGGTCATGCCTTACAACAACAACCACAACCACGTTGTGCAGCGTTATGTTTGACAACTGCGTTACAACAACAACACACCAACGTTGTGCAGCGTTATGTTGACAACACGTTACAACAACAACCACACCAAGACGTTGTGAAGCGTTATGTTGACAACACGTTACAACAACAACCACACCAACACGTTGTGAAGCGTTATGTTGACAACACGTTACAACAACAACCACACCAACACATTGTGAAGCGTTATGTTGACAACACGTTACAACAACAACCACACCAAGACGTTGTGAAGCGTTATGTTGACAACACGTTAGCGTTACAACAACAACCACACCAACACATTGTGAAGCGTTATGTTGACAACACGTTACAACAACAACCACACCAAGAAGCGTTATTATGTTGACAACACGTTACAACAACAACAACCACACCAAGACGTTGTGAAGCGTTATGTTGACAACACGTTAAAACAACAAACCACACCAAACAACAACAAAACCAAGCGTTGTTATGTTGACAACACGTTACAACAACAACCAAACCAAGATCTATTTCAACAGGTCTATTTGACCCTAAAGGAGGACCTAATGACGTCTGAGTTTTAAAGACATCATCTATACAAAGTGACGATCGCCCCCTACGCATTTTCAAGATAGCTAAGCCGAATCATGTGTTGGTGATCGCTTAAAGGTCCCTTGAAAAGTAAATGGACTCAGTAGATTTAAAATGCATGATTAGCAGAACATTTTATATTAGACCTACTTCAAATCTCAATCCAACTGCTTTTCCCAGCATTAACAAAATGCTAAACACATTGATGATAATTATTATTAGTGAAAGAACGAGGTAACTGCCATAGGTTTTAATCACATTCAGGAGTTTGTCCTGCAATTCTCTATTCCCTATTTAGTGCACTGCTTTTGACCAGAGCCCTATGGACTACGTAGGTTATAGGGTGTGATTTGGGATGCAAACCCTTGAAACTTTGTGAAGGAGGGCCACACTAGGCTTGGGGCTAGGGGCTGAAGTAGGCGAGGCAGGGGGGCTAGCCAGGTATGCTGTACTCTGGCCACCCACCTGCGGTGCGGAGAGATTGAAAGCGTCATTACTGTGAAGCCTGCCTCATAGGACAATAGCACATCGGAGTGCACAGGCACAGTGCAGCACAAATCGAGAGCCAAAGTGAAATGTTTTCTATAAACCAGTGAGAGGGCAAACCAGCAGGCCTGCAGCATTCTCCTTCTATTGTTCAATCTCTATGTGTTTGAAACTGGAGCCGCTGCTCAGAGCCGGAGGTACGCATAGAGAGAGAGAGAGAGAGAGAGAGAGAGAGAGAGAGAGATAGATAGAGAGAGAGATAGATAGAGAGCAGATAGATAGATAGAGAGAGAGAGAGAGAGAGAGAGAGAGAGAGATAGATAGATAGATAGATAGAGAGATAGAGAGAGAGAGAGAGAGAGAGGAGAGAGAGATATAGAGTGATAGATGGCAAGATAGAGAGAGAGAGAGATAGATGAGTGAGATAGATAGAGAGTATAGATGAGTGAGAGAGAGAGAGGGAGGTAGAGATGGCAGATATATATATATAGAGGCAGATAGATGGTGTATATATATATTGTGTAGATAGATGGTGTATATATATATTGTGTATAGATGGTGTATATATATATTTTGTGTATAGATGGTGTATATATATATATATATTGTGTATAGATAGATATTGTGATAGATATATATATTGTGTATAGATGGTGTATATATGGATATATATATTGTGAGATAGATGGTGTATATATATATATATTGTGTATAGATGGTGTATATATATATTGTGTATAGATAGATGGTGTATATATATAGATAGATGGTGTATATAGATAGATAGATGTATAGATAGATAGATAGATAGATATATAGATAGATGGTGAGAGATATATATTGTGTATAGATAGGTGTATATATATATTGTGTATAGATGGTGTATATATATAATTGTGTATAAATGGTGTATATAATATATTGTGTATAGATGGTGTATATATATATATTGTGTATAGATGGTGTATATATATATATATTGTGTATAGATGGTGTATATATATATTGTAGATAGATGGTGTATATATATATTGTGTATAGATGGTATATATATATTGTAGATAGATGGTGTATATATATATTGTGTATAGATGGTGTATATATATATTGTGTATAGATGGTGTATATATATATTGTAGATAGATGGTGTATATATATATTGTAGATAGATGGTGTATATATATATTGTGTATAGATGGTGTATATATATATTGTGTATAGATGGTGTATATATATATTGTGTATAGATGGTGTATATATATATTGTAGATAGATGGTGTATATATATATTGTGTATAGATGGTGTATATATATATATTGTGTATAGATGGTGTATATATATATTGTGTATAGATGGTGTATATATATATTGTGTATAGATGGTGTATATATATATTGTGTATAGATGGTGTATATATATATTGTGTATAGATGGTGTATATATATATATTGTGTATAGATGGTGTATATATATATTGTAGATAGATGGTGTATATATATATTGTGTATAGATGGTGTATATATATATATTGTGTATAGATGGTGTATATATATATTGTGTATAGATGGTGTATATATATATATTGTAGATAGATGGTGTATATATATATTGTAGATAGATGGTGTATATATATATTGTGTATAGATGGTGTATATATATATTGTAGATAGATGGTGTATATATATTGTAGATAGATGGTGTATATATATATTGTAGATAGATGGTGTATATATATATTTTAGATAGATGGTGTATATATATATTGTAGATAGATGGTGTATATATATATTGTGTATGATGGTGTATATATATATTGTGTATAGATGTGTATATGTATATGTGTAGATAGATGTGTATGGTCTTGTGTATCATATGAATGTATGTGTGTTGTATGTATGACTGTATGTATGTGACTTCTGTTTATTTTATTCTGTGTTTATTTATGTATATGTTATGTATGTGTGTATGTGTGTATGTGTGTATGTGTGTGTGTGTATGTATGTGTGTGTATGTATGTATGTGTGTGTGTATGTATGTATGCATGTATGTATGTGTGTCTGTATGTGTGTGTGTGTGTGTGTGTGTGTGTATGTATACTGTCTGTCTGTCTGTCTGTCTGTCTGTCTGTCTGTCTGTCTGTCTGTCTGTCTGTCTGTCTGTGTCTGTCTGTCTGTCTGTCTGTCTGTCTGTCTGTCTGTCTGTCTGCATGTATGTCACTATCTGTCTGTCTGTCTGTCTGTCTGTCTGTCTGTCTGTCTGTCTGTCTGTCTGTCTGTCTGTCTGTATGTACAGTTGAAGTCAGAAGTTTAAATACACTTATGTTGGAGTCATTAAAACTTGTTTATCAACCAATCTACAAATGTCTTGTTAACAAACTATAGTTTTGGCAAGTCGAATAGACATCTACCTTGTGCATGATACAAGTCATTTTTCCAACAATTGTTTACAGACAATTTATTTCACTTATAATTCATGACAATTCCAATGGGTCAGAAGTTTACATACACTATGTTCACTGTGCCTTTTTAAACAGCTTGGAGAATTCCAGAAAATGATGTCATGAAATTAGAAGCTTCTGATAGGCTAATTGACATAATTTGAGTCAATTGGAGGTGTACCTGTGGATGTATTTCAAGGCCTACCTTCAAACTCAGTGCCTCTTTGCTTGACATCATGGGAAAATCTAAAGAAATCAGCCAAGACCACAGAAATAAATTGTAGACCTCCACAAGTCTGGTTCTTCCTTGGGAGCAATTTCCAAACGCCTGAAGGTACCACGTTCATCTGTACAAACAATAGTACGCAAGTATAAACACCATGGAACCACGCAGCCGTCATACCGCTCAGGAAGGAGACGCGCTCTGTCTCCTAGAGATGAACGTACTTTGGTGTGAAAAGTGCAAATCAATCCCAGAACAACAGAAAAAGACCTTGTGAAGATGCTGCAGGAAACATGTACAAAAGTATCTATATCCACAGTAAAACAAGTCCTATATCGACATAACCTGAAAGGCCGCTCAGCAAGGAAGAAGCCACTGCTCCAAAACCACCATAAAAAAGCCAGACTACGGTTTGCAACTGCACATGGGGACAAAGATCACACTTTTTGGAGAAATGTCCTCTGTTCTGATGAAACAGGGAAAGAGAGAGAGAGAGTTAGAGGGAGCTAGTAGGGTTGGAAAGGGAGAGGGAGCTAAACTCTAAACTCTGATGCTATTTAGTTTCCTGCCTGGTGCCATCATCAACCCTCTCCGCCCTCCTCCATGCCTGCCACACTCGGTTGGCTAGAGGAAACACAACCCACCCAGAAGACTTCAATGTCGTTAGCATATACGCTAATTAGCTTCATCTGCTAAAGAAAACAAACTGGGGGCCAGATGGTGGAAGTGGTGACTGTTCATCAATCTACCATCCCGTCTGTGTAAATGAGTTAGAGTTGAGGAGTGGGGGTAGTGGTGGTGGTGGAGGGGGGGTCATCCATCTACAGTCCCTACTGTGTAGTTGGAGTTGAGGAGGGGGGGGCAATGGTGGTGGAGGGGAGGGTCATCCATCTACAGTCCCTACTGTGTAGTTGAAGTTGAGGAGGGGGTGGTGGTGGTGGAGGGGGGGTCATCCAACTACAGTCCCTACTGTGTAGTTGGAGTTGAGGAGGGGGGCAATGGTGGTGGAGGGGGGGGTCATCCATCTACAGTCCCTACTGTGTAGTTGGAGTTGAGGAGGGGGGCAATGGTGGTGGAGGGGGGGGGTCATCCATCTACAGTCCCTACTGTGTAGTGGAGTTGAGGGGGGGCAATGGTGGTGGGGGGGGGGGTCATCCATCTACAGTCCCTACTGTGTAGTTGGAGTTGAGGAGAGGGGCAATGGTGGTGGAGGGGGGTCATCCATCTACAGTCCCTACTGTGTAGTTGGAGTTGATGGTGGTGGAGGGGGGGCAATGGTGGTGGAGGGGGGAGGAGGGGGGGTCATCCATCTACAGTCCCTACTGTGTAGTTGGAGTTGAGGAGGGGGGCAATGGTGGTGGAGGGGGGTCATCCATCTACAGTCCCTACTGTGTAGTTGGAGTTGAGGAGGGGGGCAATGGTGGTGGAGGGGGGGTCATCCAACTACAGTCCCTACTGTGTAGTTGAAGTTGAGGAGTGGGGGGTGGTGGTGGGGGGGTCATCCAACTACAGTCCCTACTGTGTAGTTGAAGTTGAGGAGGAGGGGTGGTGGGGGGGGTCATCAACTACAGTCCCTACTGTGTAGTTGGAGTTGATGGGGGGGTAGTGGTGGGGGGATGTTTGTTGGAGGGTTGTAGCAATGCTGTGGGTATTCAGAAGTGCTTTTCACTGATACGGGTAATTCACTTATATTCAATTGAATAACATTTGTTACCGAACAGAAACATAGGATGTTTACACTGCCTTGCAAAAAGATTTCACCCCCTTCATGTTTTTCCTATTCTGTTGCATTAAAACCTGTAATTAAAATATATTTTAATTTGTATTTCATGTAATGGACAAACACTAAATCGTCCAAATTGGTGAAATGACATGAAAAAAAAAAAAAACGTATTTAAAAAAAATGGTAAATAAGATATAACGGAAAAGTGTTTTGTGCGTTATGTATACACCCCCTTTGGTATGAAGCATCTGAATAAGATTAAGCAGTCAATCACCTTCAGAAGTCACATGATTAGTTCAATAAGACCACCTGTGGGCATTCTAAGTGTCACATGATCTGTCATGTGATCTCAGTATATTTACGCCTGTTCTGAATGGCCCCAGAGTCTGCAACACCACTGAAGCAAGGGGCACCACCAAGCAAGGGGCACCATGAAGACCAAGGAGCTCTCCAAACAGGTCAGGGACAAAGTTGTGGAGAAGTACAGATCAGGGTTAGGTTATAAAAAAATATCAGAAACTTTGAACATCCCACGGAGCATCATTACATCCATTATTAAAAAATGGAAAGAATATGGCACCACAACAAACCTGCCAAGAGAGGGCCGCCCACCAAAACTCAGACCAGGCAAGGAGGGCATTAATTAGAGAGGCAACAAAGAGACCAAAGATAACCCTGAAGGAGCGGCAAAGCTCCACAGATTGGAGTATCTGTCCATAGGACCACTTTAAACACTACACTCCACAGAGTTGGGCTTCAGGGAAGAGTGTCCAGAAAAAAAGCCATTGCTTAAAGAAAAAAATAAGCAAACACGTTTGGTGTTCACCAAAAAAGCATGTGGGAGACTTCCCAAACATATGGAAGAAGGTACTCTGGTCAGATGAGACTAAAATGTAGCTTTTTGGCCATCAAGGAAAAAGCTACGTCTCGCACAAACCCAACACCTCTCATCGCCCCGAGAACCTCATCAATGGTTTTTATTGGCAGGGAAACTGGTCAGAACTGAATAAATGATGATGCTAATTACAGGGAAATTCTTGAGGGAAACCTGTTTCGGACTTCCAGAGATTTGAGACTCTGTGGTAGATGTCTCTAGTGGTAGATGTCTCCAGTGGTAGATGTCTCCAGTGGTAGATGTCTCTAGTGGTAGATGTCTCTAGTGGTAGATGTCTCTATTGGTAGAAGTCTCCAGAGTAGTGGTAGATGTCTCTAGTGGTAGATGTCTCTAGTGGTAGATGTCTCTAGTGGTAGATGTCTCCAGTGGTAGATGTCTCCAGTGGTAGATGTCTCTAGTGGTAGATGTCTCTAGTGGTAGATGTCTATAGTGGTAGATGTATCTAGTGTTAGATGTCTATAGTGGTAGATGTCTCTAGTGGTAGATGTCTCTAGTGGTAGATGTCTCCAGTGGTAGATGTCTCCAGTGGTAGATGTCTCTAGTTGTAGATGTCTCCAGTGGTAGATGTCTGTAGTGGTAGATGTCTCTAGTGGTAGATGTCTCTAGTGGTAGATGTCTCCAGTGGTAGATGTCTCCAGTGGTAGATGTCTCTAGTTGTAGATGTCTCCAGTGGTAGATGTCTCTAGTGGTAGATGTCTCTAGTGGTAGAGGTCTCTAGTGGTAGATGTCTCTAGTGGTAGATGTCTCTAGTGGTAGAAGTCTCCAGAGTAGTGGTAGATGTCTCTAGTGGTAGATGTCTCTAGTGGTAGATGTCTCTAGTGGTAGATGTCTCCAGTGGTAGATGTCTCCAGTGGTAGATGTCTCTAGTGGTAGATGTCTCTAGTGGTAGATGTCTCTAGTGGTAGATGTCTCCAGTGGTTGATGTCTCCAGTGGTAGATGTCTCCAGTGGTAGATATCTCTATTGGTAGAAGTCTCCAGAGTAGTGGTAGATGTCTCTAGTGGTAGATGTCTCTAGTGGTAGAAGTCTCCAGAGTAGTGGTAGATGTCTCTAGTGGTAGATGTCTCTAGTGGTAGATGTCTCCAGTGGTAGATGTCTCCAGTGGTAGATGTCTCTAGTGGTAGATGTCTCTAGTGGTAGATGTCTCTATTGGTAGAAGTCTCCAGAGTATTGGTAGATGTCTCTAGTGGTAGATGTCTCTAGTGGTAGATGTCTCTAGTGGTAGATGTCTCCAGTGGTAGATGTCTCCAGTGGTAGATGTCTCTAGTGGTAGATGTCTCTAGTGGTAGATGTCTATAGTGGTAGATGTATCTAGTGTTAGATGTCTATAGTGGTAGATGTCTCTAGTGGTAGATGTCTCTAGTGGTAGATGTCTCCAGTGGTAGATGTCTCCAGTGGTAGATGTCTCTAGTTGTAGATGTCTCCAGTGGTAGATGTCTGTAGTGGTAGATGTCTCTAGTGGTAGATGTCTCTAGTGGTAGATGTCTCCAGTGGTAGATGTCTCCAGTGGTAGATGTCTCTAGTTGTAGATGTCTCCAGTGGTAGATGTCTCTAGTGGTAGATGTCTCTAGTGGTAGAGGTCTCTAGTGGTAGATGTCTCTAGTGGTAGATGTCTCTAGTGGTAGAAGTCTCCAGAGTAGTGGTAGATGTCTCTAGTGGTAGATGTCTCTAGTGGTAGATGTCTCTAGTGGTAGATGTCTCCAGTGGTAGATGTCTCCAGTGGTAGATGT
>NW_027013815.1:70000-82500 GCF_036934945.1 Oncorhynchus masou masou | reverse complement strand
ATTGAACCTTTATTTAACTAGGCAAGTCAGTTTTAAGAACAAACTCTTATTTACAATTACAGCCTACCAGGGAACATTGGGTTAGCAAGATGGCGCCGATAGAGATGGCAGCTTCGCTTCTAGTCCTTATTTAGTTTTTCAATGTATTATTTCTTACACTGCCTAGAAAACCTTAAGCGTTATTATATACAACCGGGAAGAACTTTTGGGATATCAGAGACATGTCAACTCATCACCTGCCCAGGGACAGCGGTTGAAAATTATCCAGCTGGCTAAAAACAACACTTTTACTGACACATTGATTAATGTGCACTGTCCCTGACAAAATAAAATAAACTCAAACTCAAACTTACCAGCACAACCAGCACAACAACCAGGAATACAACCAGCACAACAACCAGGAATACAACCAGCACTACGACCAGGAATACCACCAGGAATATGACCAGCATAACAACCAGGAATACGACCAGGAATATGACCAGCACTATGACCAGGAATACAACCAGCACTACGACCAGGAATACCACCAGGAATACAACCAGCACTACGACCAGGAATACGACCAGGAATACGACCAGGAATATGACCAGCACTAAGACCAGGAATACGACCAGGAATACGACCAGCACTACGACCAGGAATACGACTTTCCCAAAGCAGATCCTTTGTCTGCACCTCCCAGGGCATTTGAACTGATTCCAGAGGTCGACCCAAAACAACGTGGAGAGACGGAGCGGTCTTCTAGCGAGGCTTCACCCACCGCTTCCCAGTATATTACTCACTATTGTCCCGTCCCTAGTTAACTTCATTAGGGTAGGGGGCACTATGGATGAAGAGCGTGCCCAAAGTAAACTGCCTGCTACTCAGGTCTAGAGGCTAGGATATGCATATAATATAATGGTAGATTTGGATAGAAAACATTCTAAAGTTTCTAAAACTGTTAAAATATTGTCTGTGAGTATAACAGATCTGAAATGACAGCCATAAAACCTGAGGAAAATCCATCCAAGAAGTGCCATTACTTTGAAATGACTGTTATTCCAATGAAAGCCTATCCACCATTTACAGGGATAGGACCCAGATTCCATTCCCTATGGCTTCCACTAGTCATGAACAGTCTTTAGATATTATTTCAGGCTTGTATTCTGAAAAATGAGGGAGATTGACAACATTGAGTGAGTGGACCCTGGGATGTCCTCAGAGCTGGTTACCGCGCACGACCGAGACCACGCCTTTCTTGTTTTCCTTTTATATTGACAATGCTTTTGTCCGGTTGAAATATTATTCATTATTTAGGCTAAAAACAACCTGAGGATTGATTAAAAACATCATTTGACATGTTCCTGCGATCTTTACGGATACTATTTGGAATTTCCATCTGTCTGTTGTGACCACATCTGAGCCATTGGATTACTGAAAGAAAAACAAAATGGAGGTTTTATGTACTGTATCGAACAAAACAAACATTTATTGTGTATCATGGAGTCTTGTGAGTGCAACCATACGAAGATCATCAAAGGTAAGTGATTGATTTTATTGCTATTTCTGATTTTCGTGACTAATCTACTTGGCTGGTAACTGTACGTAATGTTTTGTGTGCTGAGTGCTGTCCTCAGATAATTGCATGGTTTGCTTTCGCCATAAAGCCTTTTTGAAATCGGACACGGCGGCTAGATTAACAACAAGTTAAGCTTTATTTTGATGTATAACATATATTTTCAAGAATGTTAAATATTTTAATTGAGAATTTTTGAATTTTGCACTCTGCAATTTCACTGGATGTTGGCCAGGTGGCACGTTACCGTACCACACCCCTAGAGAGGTTAACCAAGTCGGTCAAATTTAGGGCAAGAGTTGCTTTCCAAAGAGATATCCGAGGTTGTAACATACTTTGTTTCACGGAAACATAGCTAGCTGGGGACCTGCTGTTGAGAGTCCGAACAGCCAACGGGATTTTCAGTGCATCGCACCGACAGGAACAAACATCTCTCTGGTAAGAAGAAGGGCGGGGGTATTTGTTCATGATTAGCGACTCATGTTGTAATTGTAACAACATACAAGAACTCAAGTCCTTTTGTTCACCTAGAATTCCTCACAATCAAATGCCGTCCGTATTATCTCTCAAGAAAACCCTCCTCGGTTATCGGCACAGCCGTGTATATCCCCCCTCAAAGCGGATACCAAGACGGCCCTCAGGGAACTCTCCTCGGTTATCGGCACAGCCGTGTATATCCCCCCCGCAAGCGGATACCAAGACGGCCCTCAGGGAACTCTCCTCGGTTATCGGCACAGCCGTGTATATCCCCCCTCAAAGCGGATACCAAGACGGCCCTCAGGGAACTCTCCTCGGTTATCGGCACAGCCGTGTATATCCCCCCTCAAAGCGGATACCAAGACGGCCCTCAGGGAACTCTCCTCGGTTATCGGCACAGCCGTGTATATCCCCCCCGCAAGCGGATACCAAGACGGCCCTCAGGGAACTCTCCTCGGTTATCGGCACAGCCGTGTATATCCCCTCTCAAAGCGGATACCAAGACGGCCCTCAGGGAACTCTCCTCGGTTATCGGCACAGCCGTCTATATCCCCCGCACAGCGGATACCAAGACGGCCCTCAGGGAACTCTCCTCGGTTATCGGCACAGCCGTGTATATCCCCTCTCAAAGCGGATACCAAGACGGTCCTCAGGGAAGTCTCCTCGGTTATCAGCACAGCCGTGTATATCCCCCCTCAAAGCGGATACCAAGACGGCCCTCAGGGAACTCTCCTCGGTTATCGGCACAGCCGTGTATATCCCCCCTCAAAGCGGATACCAAGACGGCCCTCAGGGAACTCTCCTCGGTTATCGGCACAGCCGTGTATATCCCCCCAAAGCGGATACCAAGACGGCCCTCAGGGAACTCTCCTCGGTTATCGGCACAGCCGTGTATATCCCCCTCAAAGCGGATACCAAGACGGCCCTCAGGGAACTCTCCTCGGTTATCGGCACAGCCGTGTATATCCCCCCCGCAAGCGGATACCAAGACGGCCCTCAGGGAACTCTCCTCGGTTATCGGCACAGCCGTGTATATCCCCCCCGCAAGCGGATACCAAGACGGCCCTCAGGGAACTCTCCTCGGTTATCAGCACAGCCGTGTATATCCCCCCCGCAAGCGGATACCAAGACGGCCCTCAGGGAACTTCACTGGACTTTATATACAGGCGTATTTCCTGAGGGTACATTTATCGTAGCTGGTGATTTTAACAAAGCTAATCTGAGATCAATGCTACCTAAATTCTATCACCCCGAAGTCTGTTCACCCCGCTATCATCCAGAAGGCGAGGTCAGTACAGGTGCATCAAAGCTGGGACCGAGAGACTGAAAATCAGCTTCTATCTCAAGGCCATCAGACTGCTAAACAGCCATCACGAACACAGAGAGACTGAAAATCAGCTTCTATCTCAAGGCCATCAGACTGTTAAACAGCCATCACGAACACAAAGAGACTGAAACACAGCTTCTATCTCAAGGCCATCAGACTGCTAAACAGCCACCACTAACACAGAGAGACTGAAAAACAGCTTCTATCTCAAGGCCATCAGACTGTTAAACAGCCATCACTAACACAGAGAGACTGAAATACAGCTTCTATCTCAAGGCCACCAGACTGTTAAACAGCCATCACTAACACAGAGAGACTGAAAAACAGCTTCTATCTCAAGGCCATCAGACTGCTAAACAGCCATCACGAACACAAAGAGACTGAAACACAGCTTCTATCTCAAGGCCATCAGACTGCTAAACAGCCGTCACTGACACACAGAGGCTGCTGCTCTATATACACAGACTTGATATCATTGGCCACTTTAATAAATGGATCACTAGTCACTTTAGGAATGTTTACATATCTCACATGACTCATCTCTGATGTATGTACTGTATCCTGTATCCTTCACTATCTATTCTTTACTATCTATTGCATCTATCCACTCTGTCACTGCTCATCAATATATTTTCTATTCATATATTCTCATCCCATTCCTTTACTAGTTTGTGTGTATCAGGTTTTGTTGTGGGAATTGGTTAGATATTACCTGTTAGTTACTACTGCTGCACTGTCAGATCTAGAAGCATAAGCCTTTCACTACACTCGCAGTAACATCTGCTAACCGTGTGTATGTGACCGATGAAATTAGATTAGATTTGATTTGAGGCTACCTGCCTCCCCCCTCTAACCACTAGGCTACCTGCCTCCTCCCTCTAACCACTAGGCTACCTGCCTCCCCCCTCTAACCACTAGGCTACCTGCCTCCCCCTCTAAACACTAGGCTACCTGCCTCCTCCCTCTAACCACTAGGCTACCTGCCTCCCCCCTCTAAACACTAGGCTACCTGCCTCCCCCTCTAACCACTAGGCTACCTGCCTCCCCTCTAACCACTAGGCTACCTGCCTCCCCCTCTAACCACTAGGCTACCTGCCTCCTCCCTCTAACCACTAGGCTACCTGCCTCCCCCTCTAACCACTAGGCTACCTGCCTCCCCCTCTAACCACTAGGCTACCTGCCTCCCCTCTAACCACTAGGCTACCTGCCTCCCCCTCTAACCACTAGGCTACCTGCCTCCCCCTCTAACCACTAGGCTACCTGCCTCCCCCCTCTAACCACTAGGTTACCTGCCTCCCCCTCGGTAGCAGAGAGGACCGTCTGACATTTTTTGGGGCCTTCCTCTGACACCGCCTGGTATAAAAAAAATGAATGAATTCAACTGAAATGTGTCTTCCTCATTTAACCGAAACCCTCTGAATCAGAGAGGTGCCGGGGGGGGGGGGGCTGCCTTAATCGTCATCCGTGCCCGGGGAAAACAGCTTGGATATGGGAAACATATGTTTACATTGCCAAAGCAAGTGCAATAGACAAAAAGTGAATCTCTCTCAGCAAAAAACACAGCACGCCACTTAGCTCTCCCCTAATCTACGGAACCCTTCTGATGCTTATCTGTGTACCAGGAAGTAGATGGAGGAGGAGGAACAGAGAGTTGACACAGAGACCAACGGTGCTGCCTGTGGCTTTGTCCGCATGAGAGAGAGAATGGCTCAAATGGCACCCTATTCTCTATATAGTGCACTTAGGACCCTGGTCTAAAGTAGTGCACTACGGAGGGAATAGGGTGTCGTTCTGGTCTAAAGTAGTGCACTACGTTAGGGAATAGGATGTCGTTCTGGTCTAAAGTAGTGCACTACGTTAGGGAATAGGGTGCCGTTCTGGTCTAAAGTAGTGCACTACGTAGGGAATAGGGTGCCACTCTGGTCTAAAGTAGTGCACTACGTGAGGGAATAGGGTGTCGTTCTGGTCTAAAGTAGTGCACTACGTAGGGAATAGGGTGCCTTTCTGGTCTAAAGTAGTGCACTATGTAGGGAATAGGGTGCCATTCTGGTCTAAAGTAGTGCACTGCGTAGGGAATAGGGTGGCATTCTGGTCTAAAGTAGTGCACTACGTAGGGAATAGGGTGGCATTCTGGTCTAAAGTAGTGCACTACGTAGGGAATAGGGTGTCGAATAGGGTTTCGTTTTGGTCTAAAGTAGTGTACTACGTAGGGAATAGGGTGCCACTCTGGTCTAAAGTAGTGCACTGCCTAGGGAATAGGGTGTCGTTCTGGTCTAAAGTAGTGCACTGCGTATGGAATAGGGTGCCATTCTGGTCTAAAGTAGTGCACTACGTAGGGAATAGGGTGCCGTTCTGAACTAAAATGGTGCACTACGTTAGGGAATAGGGTACCACTCTGGTCTAAAGTAGTGCACTCCATAGGGAATAGGGTGTCATTCTGGTCTAAAGTAGTGCACTACGTTAGGGAATAGGGTGCCGTTCTGGTCTAAAGTAGTGCACTCCATAGGGAATAGGGTGTCATTCTGGTCTAAAGTAGTGCACTACGTAGGGAATAGGGTGTCGAATAGGGTGCCATTCTGGTCTAAAGTAGTGCACTACGTAGGGAATAGGGTGCCATTCTGGTCTAAAGTAGTGCACTCCATAGGGAATAGGGTGTCGAATAGGGTGCCATTCTGGTCTAAAGTAGTGCACTACGTAGGGAATAGGGTGCCACTCTGGTCTAAAGGGTGTTGTTCTGGTCTAAAGTAGTGCACTACGTAGGGAATAGGGTGTCGTTCTGGTCTAAAGTAGTGCACTACGTAGGGAATAGGGTGCCATTCTGGTCTAAAGTAGTGCACTACGTTAGGGAATGGGGTGCCATTCTGGTCTAAAGTAGTGCACTACGTAGGGAATAGGGTGTCGAATAGGGTGCCATTCTGGTCTAAAGTAGTGCACTACATAGGGAATAGGGTGCCATTCTGGTCTAAAGTAGTGCACTACGTAGGGGAATAGGGTGCCATTCTGGTCTAAAGGGTGTTGTTCTGGTCTAAAGTAGTGCACTACGTAGGGAATAGGGTGCCACTCTGGTCTAAAGTAGTGCACTACGTAGGGAATAGGGTGTCAAATAGG
The DNA here is from genome assembly GCF_036934945.1 of Oncorhynchus masou masou. Classification (NCBI taxonomy): domain Eukaryota; kingdom Metazoa; phylum Chordata; class Actinopteri; order Salmoniformes; family Salmonidae; genus Oncorhynchus; species Oncorhynchus masou. The sequence goes on along the minus strand of NW_027013815.1, from coordinate 76,030 downwards.
GTGTCGTTCTGGTCTAAAGTAGTGCACTCCGTAGGGAATAGGGTGCCATTCTGGTCTAAAGTAGTGCACTACGTAGGGAATAGGGTGCCATTCTGGTCTAAAGTAGTGCACTACGTAGGGAATAGGGTGTCGTTCTGGTCTAAAGTAGTGCACTACGTAGGGGAACAGGATACCATGCATTCACAGTGTTCCCGCTGTAGCTTTGTCTTGCTTGGCTGCAGCCCCCAAAAAGACCTTTGTTGTTTCTGTGAAATTTGGTTTGGTCACAGTGTCAAGGCACTGTGTTCTATTAGACAAGGACATGGCTGTTGGTCTGGGAGGAGGAGGAGAGGAGAGGAGAGGAGAGGAGGGGGAGGGGGAGGGGGAGGAGAGTAGAGGAGGAGAGGAGAGGAGAGGAGAGTAGAGGAGGAGAGGAGAGGGAGAGGAGAGGAGAGGAGAGTAGAGGAGAGGAGAGGAGGGGGAGGGGGAGGGGGGAGGAGGAGGGGAGGGGGGGGGGGAGGAGGGGGAGGAGGGGGGGGGGGGGGAGGGAGGAGAGGAGAGGAGTGGAGAGGAGGGGGAGGGGGAGGGAGGAGGAGGAGGAGAGTAAGAGAGGGAGGAGGAGAGAGGGAGAGGAGGAAAGGAAAGGAGGAATAGGAGGAGAGGAGGAGAGGAAGAGAGGGAGGTACAGGATATATATAAACGCTCCTGGATATTGTGAGGTTAACAACCAAGAAACTCGGATTCCTCCGTCCTGGGTATTAGTCAGGCAGCGAAAAGATGTTAATCTGGTTCAGAGAGTTAATGGGAATGAGGCAGATATTAGGAATGAGATCACATTTCTGGACTCAGAACCACCACTGACCAGGAATGAGGCAGATATTAGGAATGAGATCACATTTCTGGACTCAGAACCACCACTGACCAGTAATGAGGCAGATATTAGGAATGAGATCACATTTCTGGACTCAGAACCACCACTGCCCAAGAATGAGGCAGATATTAAGAATGAGATCACATTTCTGGACTCAGAACCACCACTGACCAGGAATGAGGCAGATATTAGGATGAGATCACATTTCTGGACTCAGAAGCACCACTGACCAGGTATGTGTCCCAAATGGCACCCTAGTCCCTACATGTATTTATTTTATTTGACCTTTATTTTACTAGGCAAGTCAGTGAAGAACAAATTCTTATTTTCAATGACGGCCTCCCAGGGAACAGTGGGTTAACTGCCTGCCTGTTAACTGACATAGTGCCCTCCTTTAGACCCTATTCTCTACATAGTGCACTCCTTTAGACCCTAATCTCTACATAGTGCCCTCCTTTAGACCCTATTCTCTACATAGTGCACTCCTTTAGACCCTATTCTCTACATAGTGCCCTCCTTTAGACCCTATTCTCTACATAGTGCCCTCCTTTAGACCCTATTCTCTATATAGTGCACTCCTTTAGATCCTATTCTCTACATAGTGCCCTCCTTTAGACCCTATTCTCTACATAGTGCACTCCTTTAGACCCTATTCTCTACATAGTGCCCTCCTTTAGACCCTATTCTCTACATAGTGCACTCCTTTAGACCCTATTCTCTACATAGTGCCCTCCTTTAGACCCTATTCTCTACATAGTGCCCTCCTTTAGACCCTATTCTCTATATAGTGCACTCCTTTAGATCCTATTCTCTACATAGTGCCCTCCTTTAGACCCTATTCTCTACATAGTGCCCTCCTTTAGACCCTATTCTCTACATAGTGCCCTCCTTTAGACCCTATTCTCTACATAGTGCCCTCCTTTAGACCCTATTCTCTAAATAGTGCCCTCCTTTAGACCCTATTCTCTACATAGTGCACTCCTTTAGACCCTATTCTCTACATAGTGCACTCCTTTAGACCCTATTCTCTACATAGTGCCCTCCTTTAGACCCTATTCTCTACATAGTGCACTCCTTTAGACCCTATTCCCTACACAGTGCACTAGTTTTGACCCTATTCCCTATATAGTCCACTACTTTTGGTTGTAGTCCCATAGGGTCTTGGTAAATGTTGTGCATTTTGTAGTAATTGTCATTTGGGACGAAGCCAGAGATCGCTCATCTCACAGAGGTGTGACAAATGGAGGCAAAATAGATGCTGAGTGACTAATTAGTAACGTGGCATGGAGAAGGACTGAGATGGGCTGGAGGACAGATAACCAGGAGGACTGATGTGGGCTGGAGGTCAGGCTGCTAGGAGGACTGAGATGGGCTGGAGGTCAGGCTACCATGAGGACAATGAGATGGGCTGGAGGTCAGGCTACCAGGAGGACAATGAGATGGGCTGGAGGTCAGGCTACCATGAGGACAATGAGATGGGCTGGAGGTCAGGCTACCATGAGGACAATGAGATGGGCTGGACGTCAGGCTACCATGAGGACAATGAGATGGGCTGGAGGTCAGGCTACCAGGAGGACAATGAGATGGGCTGGAGGTCAGGCTACCAGGAGGACAATGAGATGGGCTGGAGGTCAGGCTACCATGAGGACAATGAGATGGGCTGGAGGTCAGGCTACCAGGAGGACAATGAGATGGGCTGGAGGTCAGGCTACCAGGAGGACAATGAGATGGGCTGGAGGTCAGGCTACCAGGAGGATAATGAGATGGGCTGAAGGTCAGACTACCAGGACAATGAGATGGGCTGGAGGTCAGGCTACCAGGAAGATAATGAGATGGGCTGAAGGTCAGGCTACCAGGACAATGAGATGGGCTGGAGGTCAGGCTACCAGGAGGACAATGAGATGGGCTGGAGGTCAGGCTACCAGGAGGATAATGAGATGGGCTGAAGGTCAGGCTACCAGGACAATGAGATGGGCTGGAGGTCAGGCTGCTAGGAGGACAATGAGATGGGCTGGAGGTCAGGCTACCATGAGGACAATGAGATGGGCTGGAGGTCAGGCTGCTAGGAGGACAATGAGATGGGCTGGAGGTCAGGCTGCTAGGAGGATAATGAGATGGGCTGGAGGTCAGGCTACCAGGAGGACAATGAGATGGGCTGGAGGTCAGGCTACCAGGAGGACAATGAGATGGGCTGGAGGTCAGGCTGCTAGGAAGATAATGAGATGGGCTGAAGGTCAGGCTACCAGGACAATGAGATGGGCTGGAGGTCAGGCTACCAGGAGGACAATGAGATGGGCTGGAGGTCAGGCTACCAGGAGGATAATGAGATGGGCTGGAGGTCAGGCTACCAGGACAATGAGATGGGCTGGAGGTCAGACTGCTAGGAGGATAATGAGATGGGCTGAATGTCAGGCTACCAGGACAATGAGATGGGCTGGAGGTCAGGCTGCTAGGAGGACAATGAGATGGGCTGGAGGTCAGGCTACCGGGAGGATAATGAGATGGGCTGAAGGTCAGGCTACCAGGACAATGAGATGGGCTGGAGGTCAGACTGCTAGGAGGATAATGAGATGGGCTGAAGGTCAGGCGGTGTGGTGGTGGTGGTGGTGTGGTGGTGGTGGTGGTGTGGTGGTGTGGTGGTGTGGTGGTGGTGTGGTGGTGTGGTGGTGTGGTGGTGGTGTGGTGGTGTGATGGTGGTGTGGTGGTGTGGTGGTGGTGGTGGTGGTGTTATGGTGTGGTGGTGGTGTGGTGGTGTGGTGGTGGTGTGGTGGTGTGATGGTGGTGTGGTGGTGTGGTGTGGTGGTGGTGTGGTGGTGGTGTGGTGGTGTGGTGGTGTGGTGGTGGTGTGGTGTGGTGGTGGTGGTGTGGTGGTGTGGTGGTGCGGTGGTGTGGTGGTGTGGTGGTGGTGTGGTGGTGTGTGGTGTGGTGTGGTGTGGTGGTGTGGTGGTGTGGTGGTGGTGTGGTGGTGTGGTGGGTGGTGGTGGGTGGTGGTGTGGTGGTGGTGTGGTGTGGTGGTGTGGTGGTGTGGTGTGATGGTGGTGTGGTGGTGTGGTGGTGGTGTTGTGGTGGTGTGGTGGTGGTGTGGTGGTGGTGTGGTGGTGGTGTGGTGTGGTGGTGGTGGTGGTGTGGTGGTGGTGTGGTGTGGTGGTGGTGTGTTGGTGGTGTGGTGGTGTGGTGGTGGTGTGGTGGTGGTGGTGTGGTGGTGTGGTGTGGTGGTGGTGTGGTGGTGTGGTGTGGTGTGGTGGTGGTGTGGTTGTGTGGTGTGGTGGTGGTGTGGTGGTGTGGTGGTGGTGTGGTGGTGTGGTGGTGGTGTGGTGGTGGTGTGGTGGTGTGGTGGTGTGGTGGTGGTGTGGTGGTGGTGTGGTGTGTTTGTGTGTGGTGTGGTGGTGGTGTGTGGTGTGGTGGTGTGGTGGTTTGGTGGTGGTTTGGTGGTGGTGTGGTGGTGGTGGTGTGGTGGTGTGGTGGTGGTGTGGTGGTGTGGTGGTGGTGGTGTGGTGGTGGGGGTGTGGTGGTGTGGTGGTGGTGTGTGGTGGTGGTGTGGTGGTGGTGGTGTGGTGGTGGTGGTGGTATGGTGGTGTGGTGGTGGTGTGGTGGTGGTGTGGTGGTGTGGTGGTGGTGTGGTGGTGGTGGTGTGGTGGTGGTGTGGTGTGGTGTGGTGTGGTGGTGGTGGTGGTGTGTGGTGGTGGTGTGGTGGTGGTGGTGTGGTGGTGTGGTGGTATGGTGGTGGTGTGGTGGTGGTGGTGGTGGTGTGGTGGTGGTGGTGGTGTGGTGGTGGTGTGGTGTGGTGTGGTGGTGTGGTGTGGTGTGGTGGTGTGGTGTGGTGGTGGTGTGGTGGTGGTGGTGGTGTGGTGTGGTGGTGGTGTGGTGGTGGTGGTGGTGGTGTGGTGGTGTGGTGGTGTGGTGGTGGTGTGGTGGTGTGGTGGTGTGGTGGTGTGGTGGTGGTGTGGTGGTGGTGTGGTGGTGTGGTGGTGTGGTGGTGGTGTGGTGTGGTGTGTGTGGTGGTGTGTGGTGGTGTGGTGGTGGTGGTGGTGTGGTGGTGGGTGGTGGTGGTGGTGGTGGTGGTGGTGGTGGGTGGTGGTGGTGGTGTGGTGGTGGTGGTGGTGTGGTGGTGGTGGTGGTGTGGTGGTGGTGGGTGTGGTGGTGGTGTGGTGGTGGTGTGGTGGTGGTGTTATTTCCTGAACATAATAAATATATTTTTCATCTTGAAAAAGCAAAAGGCTTTTAAAACATAAACACCTGCGAGATCGTCTGAATCCCCCTGATGGGTTTTAGCTTAAGACGAGAAAAGGCTTGTTAGTTCTTCATTCTGCGTGTTTTGATGAATAAGAATTAGGTTTTTTTGTTGTCAAATCTGCTTTAAACCACAGCGAGCTCATTGAAATGTAGTTCTCTTTTTCTTAAAATATAATTTTTTTACATTTTATGCCCTTATTCTCCCCAAATTCGTGGTATCCAATTATTAGTAGTTACTATCTTGTCTCATCACAACTCCCTTATGGGCTCTGGAGAGACGAAGGTCGAAAGCCATGCGTCCTCCGATACACAACCCAACCAAGCCGCACTGCTTCTTAACACAGCGCGCATCCAACCCGGAAGCCAGCCGCACCAATGTGTCGGAGGAAACACCGTGGCCCTTAGCGACCTTTTCAGCGTGAGCTGAGCCCGGCCCGCCACAGGAGTCGCTAGTACGTGATGAGACAAGTATACCCCTGCCGGCCAAGCCCTCCCTGACCCGGACGACGCTAGGCCAGTTGTGCGCTGCCCCATGGACCTCCCTGTCGCGGCCGGCTGTGACAGAGCCTGGGATCGAACCCAGAGTCTCTGGTGGCACAGCTGGCACTGTGATGCAGTGCCTTAGACCACTAAGGAGGCCGGGGAAGGTAGCTTTCTGATGATATCGTCTGGTGGCTGGTGACGGGCAACAAGAGGGTGGCTGGTGACGGGCAACAAGAGGGTGGCTGGTGACGGGCAACAAGAGGGTGTCTGGTGACGGGCAACAAGAGGGTGGCTGGTGACGGGCAACAAGAGGGTGGCTGGTGACGGGCAACAAGAGGGTGGCTGGTGACGGGCAACAAGAGGGTGGCTGGTGATGGGCAACTAGAGGGTGGCTGGTGATGGGCAACTAGAGGGTGGCTGGTGACGGACAACAAGAGGGGGGCTGGGCTGGTGACAGACAACAA
>NW_027013815.1:40000-65000 GCF_036934945.1 Oncorhynchus masou masou | reverse complement strand
CTCTCCTCTCCCTCTCCTCTCTCCTCTCCCTCCCCTCCCTCTCCTCCCCCTCCTCTCCTCTCCCTCCTCCCCCTCCCTCTCCTCTCCTCTCCCCCCCCTCCCCTCCCTCCTCTCCTCTCCCTCTCCTCTCCTCTCCTCTCTCTCCTCTCCTCCCCTCCCCTCCTCTCCCTCTCCTCTCCCTCTCCTCTCCTCCCCTCTCCCTCCCCTCCTCTCCTCTTCCTGTACCTCTCCTCTCCTTTTCCTGTACCTCTCCTCTCCTCTTCCTGTACTCTCTCTCCTCTTCCTGTACCTCTCCTCTCCTGTCCTCTCCTCTTCCTGTCCCTCTCCCTCTCCTCTTCCCGTCCCTCTCCCTCTCCTCTTCCTGTACCTCTCCTCTCCCTCCTCCCTCTCCTCTCCTCTCCACTCCTCTCCCTCTCCTCTCCTCTCCTCTTCCTGTACCTCCCTCCCTCTCCTCTCCCCCTCTCCTCCCCTCTCCCTCTCCTCTCCTCTCTCCTCTCCCTCTCCCTCCTCTCCTCTCCCTCTCCCTCCCTCCCCTCCCCTCCTCTCCTCTCCTCTCCTCTCCTCTCTCCTCTCCTCTCTCTCCTCTCCTCTCCCTCTCCTCTCCCCTCCCCTCCCCTCTCCTCTCCTCTCATCTCCTCCCCTCCCCTCCTCTCCTCTCCCCTCTCCTCTCCTCTCCCCCTCTCCTCCCCTCCTCTCCTCTCCTCTCCTCTTCCTGTACCTCTCCCTCCTCTCCTTTTCCTGTACCTCTCCTCTCCTCTTCCTGTACCCTCTCCTCTCCTCTCCTCTCCTCCCCCTCTCCTCCCCTCCTCTCCCTCTCCTCTCCTCTTCCTGTACCTCTCCCTCTCCTTTTCCTGTCCCTCTCCTCTCCTCTTCCTGTACCTCTCCTCTCCCTCTCCTCCTCCCCCCTCCCCTCCTCTCCTCTCCCTCTCCTCTCTCCCTCCTCCCCTCCTCTCCCTCTCCTCTCCTCTCCTCTCCCCCCTCTCCTCTCCCTCTCCTCTCCTCTCCTCTCCTCTCCTCTCCCTCTCCCCTCTCCCTCTCCTCTCCCTCTCCTCTCCTCTCCTCTCCTCTCCTCTCCTCTTCCTGTACCTCTCCTCTCCTCTCCTCTTCCTGTCCCTCTCCCTCTCCTCTTCCTGTACCTCTCCTCTCCTTTTCCTGTACCTCTCCTCTCCTCTTCCTGTACCTCTCCCTCTCCTCTCCTCTTCCTGTACCTCTCCTCTCCCTCTTCCTGTACCCTCTCCTCTCCTGTCCCTCTCCTCTTCCTGTCCCTCTCCTCTCCCTCTTCCTGTCCCTCTCCTCTCCTCTTCCTGTACCTCTCCTCTCCCTCTCCCCCTCCTCTCCTCTCCTCTCCACTCCTCTCCCTCTCCTCTCCTCTTCCTGTACCTCTCCTCTCCTCTCCTCTCCTCTCCCTCTCCTCTCCTCTCCTCTCCTCTCCTCTCCCTCTCCTCTCCTCTCCTCTCCCTCTCCTCTCCCCTCCCCCTCCCCCTCCCTCCCCCTCCCCTCCCCTCTCCTCTCCCTCTCCTCTCCCCCTCCTCTCCTCCCCTCCTCTCCTCTCCTCTCCCTCCCCTCTCCCCTCCCCTCCCCTCCTCTCCTCTCCTCTCCTCTCCCCTCCTCCTCCCCTCCCCTCCCTCCTCTCCTCTCCTCTCCTCTCCTCTCCCTCCTCTCCTCCCCTCCCCTCCTCTCCTCTTCCTGTACCTCTCCTCTCCTTTTCCTGTACCTCTCCCTCTCCTCTTCCTGTACCTCTCCTCTCCTCTTCCTGTACCTCTCCTCTCCTCTTCCTGTACCTCTCCTCTCCTTTTCCTGTACCTCTCCTCTCCTCTTCCTGTACCTCTCCTCTCCTCTTCCTGTACCTCTCCTCTCCTCTTCCTGTACCTCTCCTCTCCTCTCCTCTCCTCTTCCTGTACCTCTCCTCTCCTCTTCCTGTACCTCTCCTCTCCTCTTCCTGTACCTCTCCTCTCCTCTCCTCTCCTCTTCCTGTCCCTCTCCTCTCCTCTTCCTGTCCCTCTCCTCTCCTCTTCCTGTACCCTCTCCTCTCCCCCTCCCCTCCCCTCCTCTCCTCTCCTCTCCTCTCCTCTCCCTCTCCTCTCCTCTCCTCTCCCTCTCCTCTCCTCTCCTCCTCTCCTCTCCTCTCCTCCCCTCCCCTCCTCTCCCTCTCCTCTCCCTCTCCTCTCCTCCCCTCTCCTCCCCCTCCTCTCCTCTTCCTGTACCTCTCCTCTCCTCTTCCTGTACCTCTCCTCTCCTCTTCCTGTACCTCTCCTCTCCTGTCCTCTCCTCTTCCTGTCCCTCTCCTCTCCTCTTCCTGTCCCTCTCCTCTCCTCTTCCTGTACCTCTCCTCTCCTCTCCTCTCCACTCCTCTCCTCTCCTCTCCTCTCCTCTTCCTGTACCTCTCCTCTCCTCTCCTCTCCCTCCTCTCCTCTCCTCTCCTCTCCTCTCCCTCTCCCTCCTCTCTCCCTCTCCTCTCTCTCCTCTCCCTCTCCTCTCCCCTCCCCTCCCCTCCTCTCCCTCCCCTCTCCTCTCCTCTCCCTCTCCCCTCTCCTCTCCTCTCCTCTCCCTCTCCCCCTCCCCCCTCCCCTCCTCTCCTCTCCTCTCATCTCCCCTCCCCTCCCTCCTCCCTCCTCTCCTCTCCCTCCCTCCCCCTCCCCTCCCTCTCCTCTCCCTCTCCTCTTCCTGTACCTCTCCTCTCCTTTTCCTGTACCTCTCCTCTCCTCTTCCTGTCCCTCTCCTCTCCTCTTCCTGTCCCTCTCCTCTCCTCTTCCTGTACCTCTCCTCTCCTCTCCTCTCCTCTCCTCTCCACTGCTCTCCCTCTCCTCTCCTCTTCCTGTACCCTCTCCTCTCCCTCTCCCCTCCCCCTCCCTCTCCTCTCCTCCTCCTCTCCTCTCCCTCTCCCCTCCTCTCCTCTCTCTCTCCCCCCCTCTCCTCTCCTCTCCTCCTCCTCTCCTCTCCTCTCCTCTCCCTCTCCTCTCCCCTCCTCTCCCTCCTCTCCTCTCCTCTCCCCCTCCTCCCCCCTCCCTCTCCCTCCTCCCCTCCCCTCCTCTCCCCCCCCCTTCTCCCCCTCTCCTCTCTCCCTCCCTCTCCCTCCTCTCCTCTCCTCTCCTCTCCTCTCCTCTCCTCTCCTCTCCTCTCTCTCCTCTCCCTCCTCTCTCCTCTCCTTCCTGTACCTCTCCCTCTCCTCTCCTCTTCCTGTCCCCTCCTCTCCTCTTCCTGTACCTCTCCTCGCCTCTTCCTGTACCTCTCCTCTCCTCTTCCTGTACCTCTCCTCTCCTGTCCTCTCCTCTCCTCTCCTCTCCTCTCCCTCTCCTCTTCCTGTACCTCTCCTCTCCTCTCCTGTCCTCTCCTCTTCCTGTCCCTCTCCCTCTCCTCTTCCTGTCCCCCTCTCCTCTCCTCTTCCTGTACCTCTCCTCTCCTCTCCTCTCCTCTCCTCTCCTCTCCTCTCCTCTTCCTGTACCTCTCCTGTCCTCTCCTCTTCCTGTCCCTCTCCTCTTCCTGTACCTCTCCCTCTCCCTCTCTTCTCCTCTCCTCTCCTCTCCTCTCCTCTCCTCTCCTCTCCTCTCCTCTCCTCTCCCTCTCCTCTCCTCTCCTCCTCTCTCCTCTCCTCTCCTCTTCCTGTACCTCTCCTCTTCCTGTACCTCTCCTCTCCTCTCCCTCTCCCTCTCCTCTCCTCTTCCTGTACCTCTCCTCTCCCTCTCCCTCTCTCCTCTCCTCTCCTCTCCTCTCCTCTCCTCTCCTCTCCCTCTCCTCTCCTCTCCTCTCCTCTTCCTGTACCTCTCTTCTCAGTCTTTATCATTAGAGCTTCCCATTATCTACCCTGAGTTCTGGAGATGCGTTTCCAGCAGAGCACCCTGGGAGTCTGGCAGCGAGGCGAGGCTAGCTAAAGGGTCTCCGTCCCAAATGGCACCCTATTCACTTTATAGTGCACCACTTTTGACCAGGGCCCATAGGACACTGGTCAAAGGTAGTGCACTACGTAGGGCATACGGTGAGATTAGGGACGAAGCCTAGCTCTGCAGTTGAGCATTGTGATGAGTCCTCTACTGATGTTTCATGCTTCGCTGTGTCAGCCCTGCTCTCCTCCCCTCTGCTGCTGCCTCACCCTGCTCTCCTCCCCTCTGCTGCTGCCTCATCCTGCTCTCCTCCCCTCTGCTGCTGCCTCACCCTGCTCTCCTCCCCTCTGCTGCTGCCTCATCCTGCTCTCCTCCCCTCTGCTGCTGCCTCACCCTGCTCTCCTCCCCTCTGCTGCTGCCTCACCCTGCTCTCCTCCCCTCTGCTGCTGCCTCACCCTGCTCTCCTCCCCTCTGCTGCTGCCTCACCCTGCTCTCCTCCCCTCTACTGCTGCCTCATCCTGCTCTCCTCCCCTCTGCTGCTGCCTCACCCTGCTCTCCTCCCCTCTGCTGCTGCCTCATCCTGCTCTCCTCCCCTCTGCTGCTGCCTCATCCTGCTCTCCTCCCCTCTGCTGCCTCATCCTGCTCTCCTCCCCTCTGCTGCTGCCTCATCCTGCTCTCCTCCCCTCTGCTGCTGCCTCACCCTGCTCTCCTCCCCTCTGCTGCTGCCTCATCCTGCTCTCCTCCCCTCTGCTGCTGCCTCATCCTGCTCTCCTCCCTCTGCTGCTGCCTCATCCTGCTCTCCTCCCCTCTGCTGCTGCCTCATCCTGCTCTCCTCCCCTCTGCTGCCTCATCCTGCTCTCCTCCCTCTGCTGCTGCCTCACCCTGCTCTCCTCCCCTCTGCTGCTGCCTCATCCTGCTCTCCTCCCCTCTGCTGCTGCCTCATCCTGCTCTCCTCCCCTCTGCTGCTGCCTCATCCTGCTCTCCTCCCTCTGCTGCCTCATCCTGCTCTCCTCCCCTCTGCTGCTGCCTCATCCTGCTCTCCTCCCTCTGCTGCTGCCTCATCCTGCTCTCCTCCCCTCTGCTGCCTCATCCTGCTCTCCTCCCCTCTGCTGCTGCCTCATCCTGCTCTCCTCCCCTCTGCTGCTGCCTCACCCTGCTCTCCTCCCCTCTGCTGCTGCCTCATCCTGATCTCCTCCCCTCTACTGCTGCCTCATCCTGCTCTCCACCCCTCTGCTGCTGCCTCATCCTGCTCTCCTCCCCTCTGCTGCTGCCTCATCCTGCTCTCCTCCCCTCTGCTGCTGCCTCATCCTGCTCTCCTCCCCTCTACTGCTGCCTCATCCTGCTCTCCTCCCCTCTACTGCTGCCTCATCCTGCTCTCCTCCCCCTCTGCTGCTGCCTCATCCTGCTCTCCTCCCCTCTACTGCTGCCTCATCCTGCTCTCCTCCCCCTCTGCTGCTGCCTCATCCTGCTCTCCTCCCCTCTGCTGCTGCCTCATCCTGCTCTCCACCCCTCTGCTGCTGCCTCATCCTGCTCTCCTCCCCTCTGCTGCTGCCTCACCCTGCTCTCCTCCCCTCTGCTGCTGCCTCATCCTGCTCTCCTCCCCTCTGCTGCTGCCTCATCCTGCTCTCCTCCCTCTGCTGCTGCCTCATCCTGCTCTCCACCCCTCTGCTGCTGCCTCATCCTGCTCTCCTTCCCTCTGCTGCTGCCTCACCCTGCTCTCCTCCCCTCTGCTGCTGCCTCATCCTGCTCTCCTCCCCTCTGCTGCTGCCTCATCCTGCTCTCCTCCCCCTCTGCTGCCTCATCCTGCTCTCCTCCCCTCTGCTGCTGCCTCATCCTGCTCTCCTCCCTCTGCTGCTGCCTCACCCTGCTCTCCTCCCCTCTGCTGCTGCCTCATCCTGATCTCCTCCCCTCTACTGCTGCCTCATCCTGCTCTCCACCCCTCTGCTGCTGCCTCATCCTGCTCTCCTCCCCTCTGCTGCTGCCTCATCCTGCTCTCTCCCCTCTGCTGCTGCCTCATCCTGCTCTCCTCCCCTCTGCTGCTGCCTCACCCTGCTCTCCTCCCCTCTGCTGCTGCCTCACCCTGCTCTCCTCCCCTCTACTGCTGCCTCATCCTGCTCTCCTCCCCTCTGCTGCTGCCTCATCCTGCTCTCCTCCCCTCTGCTGCCTCATCCTGCTCTCCTCCCCTCTGCTGCTGCCTCATCCTGCTCTCCTCCCTCTGCTGCTGCCTCACCCTGCTCTCCTCCCCTCTGCTGCTGCCTCATCCTGCTCTCCTCCCCTCTGCTGCTGCCTCATCCTGCTCTCCTCCCCTCTGCTGCTGCCTCATCCTGCTCTCCTCCCCTCTGCTGCTGCCTCATCCTGCTCTCCTCCCCTCTGCTGCCTCATCCTGCTCTCCTCCCCTCTGCTGCTGCCTCACCCTGCTCTCCTCCCCTCTGCTGCTGCCTCATCCTGCTCTCCTCCCCTCTGCTGCTGCCTCATCCTGCTCTCCTCCCCTCTGCTGCTGCCTCATCCTGCTCTCCTCCCCCTCTGCTGCCTCATCCTGCTCTCCTCCCCTCTGCTGCTGCCTCATCCTGCTCTCCTCCCCTCTGCTGCTGCCTCATCCTGCTCTCCTCCCCTCTGCTGCTGCCTCACCCTGCTCTCCTCCCCTCTGCTGCTGCCTCATCCTGCTCTCCTCCCCCTCTGCTGCTGCCTCACCCTGCTCTCCTCCCCTCTGCTGCTGCCTCATCCTGATCTCCTCCCCTACTGCTGCCTCATCCTGCTCTCCACCCTCTGCTGCTGCCTCATCCTGCTCTCCTCCCCTCTGCTGCTGCCTCATCCTGCTCTCCTCCCCTCTGCTGCTGCCTCATCCTGCTCTCCTCCCCTCTACTGCTGCCTCATCCTGCTCTCCTCCCCTCTACTGCTGCCTCATCCTGCTCTCCTCCCCTCTGCTGCTGCCTCATCCTGCTCTCCTCCCCTCTACTGCTGCCTCATCCTGCTCTCCTCCCCTCTGCTGCTGCCTCATCCTGCTCTCCTCCCCTGCTGCTGCCTCATCCTGCTCTCCACCCCTCTGCTGCTGCCTCATCCTGCTCTCCTCCACTCTGCTGCTGCCTCACCCTGCTCTCCTCCCTCTGCTGCTGCCTCATCCTGCTCTCCTCCCCTCTGCTGCTGCCTCATCCTGCTCTCCTCCCCTCTGCTGCTGCCTCATCCTGCTCTCCACCCCTCTGCTGCTGCCTCATCCTGCTCTCCTTCCCTCTGCTGCTGCCTCACCCTGCTCTCCTCCCCTCTGCTGCTGCCTCATCCTGCTCTCCTCCCCTCTGCTGCTGCCTCATCCTGCTCTCCTCCCCTCTGCTGCTGCCTCACCCTGCTCTCCTCCCCTCTGCTGCTGCCTCACCCTGCTCTCCTCCCCTCTGCTGCTGCCTCACCCTGCTCTCCTCTCCTCTGCTGCTGCCTCACCCTGCTCTCCTCCCCTCTACTGCTGCCTCATCCTGCTCTCCTCCCCCTCTGCTGCTGCCTCACCCTGCTCTCCTCCCCTCTCCTGCTGCCTCATCCTGCTCTCCTCCCCTCTGCTGCTGCCTCATCCTGCTCTCCTCCCTCTGCTGCCTCATCCTGCTCTCCTCCCCTCTGCTGCTGCCTCATCCTGCTCTCCTCCCCTCTGCTGCTGCCTCACCCTGCTCTCCTCCCCTCTACTGCTGCCTCATCCAGCTCTCCTCCCCTCTGCTGCTGCCTCACCCTGCTCTCCTCCCCTCTGCTGCTGCCTCATCCTGCTCTCCTCCCCTCTGCTGCTGCCTCATCCTGCTCTCCTCCCCTCTGCTGCCTCATCCTGCTCTCCTCCCCTCTGCTGCTGCCTCATCCTGCTCTCCTCCCCTCTGCTGCTGCCTCATCCTGCTCTCCTCCCCTCTGCTGCTGCCTCATCCTGCTCTCCTCCCCCTCTGCTGCTGCCTCATCCTGCTCTCCTCCCCTCTGCTGCTGCCTCATCCTGCTCTCCTCCCCTCTGCTGCTGCCTCATCCTGCTCTCCTCCCCTCTGCTGCCTCATCCTGCTCTCCTCCCCTCTGCTGCTGCCTCACCCTGCTCTCCTCCCCTCTGCTGCTGCCTCATCCTGCTCTCCTCCCCTCTGCTGCTGCCTCATCCTGCTCTCCTCCCCTCTGCTGCTGCCTCACCCTGCTCTCCTCCCCTCTGCTGCTGCCTCACCCTGCTCTCCTCCCCTCTGCTGCTGCCTCACCCTGCTCTCCTCCCCTCTGCTGCTGCCTCATCCTGATCTCCTCCCCTCTACTGCTGCCTCATCCTGCTCTCCACCCCTCTGCTGCTGCCTCATCCTGCTCTCCTCCCCTCTGCTGCTGCCTCATCCTGCTCTCCTCCCCTCTACTGCTGCCTCATCCTGCTCTCCTCCCCTCTGCTGCTGCCTCATCCTGCTCTCCTCCCCTCTGCTGCTGCCTCATCCTGCTCTCCTCCCTCTGCTGCTGCCTCATCCTGCTCTCCACCCCTCTGCTGCTGCCTCATCCTGCTCTCCTCCCTCTGCTGCTGCCTCACCCTGCTCTCCTCCCCTCTGCTGCTGCCTCATCCTGCTCTCCTCCCCTCTGCTGCTGCCTCATCCTGCTCTCCTCCCCTCTGCTGCTGCCTCATCCTGCTCTCCACCCCTCTGCTGCTGCCTCATCCTGCTCTCCTTCCCTCTGCTGCTGCCTCACCCTGCTCTCCTCCCCTCTGCTGCTGCCTCATCCTGCTCTCCTCCCCTCTGCTGCTGCCTCATCCTGCTCTCCTCCCCTCTGCTGCCTCATCCTGCTCTCCTCCCCTCTGCTGCTGCCTCATCCTGCTCTCCTCCCCTCTGCTGCTGCCTCACCCTGCTCTCCTCCCCTCTGCTGCTGCCTCATCCTGATCTCCTCCCCTCTACTGCTGCCTCATCCTGCTCTCCACCCCTCTGCTGCTGCCTCATCCTGCTCTCCTCCCCTCTGCTGCTGCCTCATCCTGCTCTCCTCCTCTGCTGCTGCCCCATCCTGCTGCTGCCTCATCCTGCTCTCCTCCCCTCTGCTGCTGCCTCACCCTGCTCTCCTCCCCTCTGCTGCTGCCTCATCCTGCTCTCCTCCCCTGCTGCTGCCTCATCCTGCTCTCCTCCCTCTGCTGCTGCCTCACCCTGCTCTCCTCCCCTCTGCTGCTGCCTCACCCTGCTCTCCTCCCCTGCTGCTGCCTCACCCTGCTCTCCTCCCCCTGCTGCTGCCTCATCCTGATCTCCTCCTCTGCTGCTGCCTCATCCTGCTCTCCTCCCCTCTGCTGCTGCCTCACCCTGCTCTCCTCCCCTCTGCTGCTGCCTCATCCTGCTCTCCTCCCCTCTGCTGCTGCCTCATCCTGCTCTCCTCCCCTCTGCTGCTGCCTCATCCTGCTCTCCACCCCTCTGCTGCTGCATCATCCTGCTCTCCTTCCCTCTGCTGCTGCCTCATCCTGCTCTCCTCCCCTCTGCTGCTGCCTCATCCTGCTCTCCTCCCCTCTGCTGCTGCCTCATCCTGCTCTCCTCCCCTCTGCTGCTGCCTCATCCTGCTCTCCACCCCTCTGCTGCTGCCTCATCCTGCTCTCCTTCCCCTCTGCTGCTGCCTCACCCTGCTCTCCTCCCCTCTGCTGCTGCCTCATCCTGCTCTCCTCCCCTCTGCTGCTGCCTCATCCTGCTCTCCTCCCCTCTGCTGCCTCATCCTGCTCTCCTCCCCTCTGCTGCTGCCTCATCCTGCTCTCCTCCCCTCTGCTGCTGCCTCACCCTGCTCTCCTCCCCTCTGCTGCTGCCTCATCCTGATCTCCTCCCCTCTACTGCTGCCTCATCCTGCTCTCCACCCCTCTGCTGCTGCCTCATCCTGCTCTCCTCCCCTCTGCTGCTGCCTCATCCTGCTCTCCTCCCCTCTGCTGCTGCCTCATCCTGCTCTCCTCCCCTCTGCTGCTGCCTCACCCTGCTCTCCTCCCCTCTGCTGCTGCCTCACCCTGCTCTCCTCCCCTCTACTGCTGCCTCATCCTGCTCTCCTCCCCTCTGCTGCTGCCTCATCCTGCTCTCCTCCCCTCTGCTGCCTCATCCTGCTCTCCTCCCCTCTGCTGCTGCCTCATCCTGCTCTCCTCCCCCTCTGCTGCTGCCTCACCCTGCTCTCCTCCCCTCTGCTGCTGCCTCATCCTGCTCTCCTCCCCTCTGCTGCTGCCTCATCCTGCTCTCCTCCCCTCTGCTGCTGCCTCATCCTGCTCTCCTCCCTCTGCTGCTGCCTCATCCTGCTCTCCTCCCCTCTGCTGCCTCATCCTGCTCTCCTCCCCTCTGCTGCTGCCTCACCCTGCTCTCCTCCCCTCTGCTGCTGCCTCATCCTGCTCTCCTCCCCTCTGCTGCTGCCTCATCCTGCTCTCCTCCCCCTCTGCTGCTGCCTCATCCTGCTCTCCTCCCCGCTGCTGCCTCATCCTGCTCTCCTCCCCCTCTGCTGCTGCCTCATCCTGCTCTCCTCCCTCTGCTGCTGCCTCATCCTGCTCTCCTCCCCCTCTGCTGCTGCCTCACCCTGCTCTCCTCCCCTCTGCTGCTGCCTCATCCTGCTCTCCTCCCCTCTGCTGCTGCCTCACCCTGCTCTCCTCCCCTCTGCTGCTGCCTCATCCTGATCTCCTCCCTCTACTGCTGCCTCATCCTGCTCTCCACCCCTCTGCTGCTGCCTCATCCTGCTCTCCTCCCTCTGCTGCTGCCTCATCCTGCTCTCCTCCCCTCTGCTGCTGCCTCATCCTGCTCTCCTCCCCTCTACTGCTGCCTCATCCTGCTCTCCTCCCCTCTACTGCTGCCTCATCCTGCTCTCCTCCCCTCTGCTGCTGCCTCATCCTGCTCTCCTCCCCTCTACTGCTGCCTCATCCTGCTCTCCTCCCCTCTGCTGCTGCCTCATCCTGCTCTCCTCCCCTCTGCTGCTGCCTCATCCTGCTCTCCACCCCTCTGCTGCTGCCTCATCCTGCTCTCCTCCACTCTGCTGCTGCCTCACCCTGCTCTCCTCCCCCTCTGCTGCTGCCTCATCCTGCTCTCCTCCCCTCTGCTGCTGCCTCATCCTGCTCTCCTCCCCTCTGCTGCTGCCTCATCCTGCTCTCCTCCCCTCTGCTGCTGCCTCATCCTGCTCTCCTTCCCTCTGCTGCTGCCTCACCCTGCTCTCCTCCCCTCTGCTGCTGCCTCATCCTGCTCTCCTCCCCCTCTGCTGCTGCCTCATCCTGCTCTCCTCCCTCTGCTGCTGCCTCACCCTGCTCTCCTCCCCTCTGCTGCTGCCTCACCCTGCTCTCCTCCCCTCTGCTGCTGCCTCACCCTGCTCTCCTCTCCTCTGCTGCTGCCTCACCCTGCTCTCCTCCCCTCTACTGCTGCCTCATCCTGCTCTCCTCCCCTCTGCTGCTGCCTCACCCTGCTCTCCTCCCCTCTCCTGCTGCCTCATCCTGCTCTCCTCCCCTCTGCTGCTGCCTCATCCTGCTCTCCTCCCCCTCTGCTGCCTCATCCTGCTCTCCTCCCCTCTGCTGCTGCCTCATCCTGCTCTCCTCCCCTCTGCTGCTGCCTCACCCTGCTCTCCTCCCCTCTACTGCTGCCTCATCCTGCTCTCCTCCCTCTGCTGCTGCCTCACCCTGCTCTCCTCCCCTCTGCTGCTGCCTCATCCTGCTCTCCTCCCCTCTGCTGCTGCCTCATCCTGCTCTCCTCCCCTCTGCTGCCTCATCCTGCTCTCCTCCCCTCTGCTGCTGCCTCATCCTGCTCTCCTCCCCTCTGCTGCTGCCTCACCCTGCTCTCCTCCCCTCTGCTGCTGCCTCATCCTGCTCTCCTCCCCTCTGCTGCTGCCTCATCCTGCTCTCCTCCCCTCTGCTGCTGCCTCATCCTGCTCTCCTCCCCTCTGCTGCTGCCTCATCCTGCTCTCCTCCCCTCTGATGCCTCATCCTGCTCTCCTCCCCTCTGCTGCTGCCTCACCCTGCTCTCCTCCCCTCTGCTGCTGCCTCATCCTGCTCTCCTCCCCTCTGCTGCTGCCTCATCCTGCTCTCCTCCCCTCTGCTGCTGCCTCACCCTGCTCTCCTCCCCTCTGCTGCTGCCTCACCCTGCTCTCCTCCCCTCTGCTGCTGCCTCATCCTGATCTCCTCCCCTCTACTGCTGCCTCATCCTGCTCTCCACCCCTCTGCTGCTGCCTCATCCTGCTCTCCTCCCCTCTGCTGCTGCCTCATCCTGCTCTCCTCCCCTCTACTGCTGCCTCATCCTGCTCTCCTCCCCTCTGCTGCTGCCTCATCCTGCTCTCCTCCCCTCTACTGCTGCCTCATCCTGCTCTCCTCCCCTCTGCTGCTGCCTCATCCTGCTCTCCACCCTCTGCTGCTGCCTCATCCTGCTCTCCCCCCTCTGCTGCTGCCTCACCCTGCTCTCCTCCCCTCTGCTGCTGCCTCATCCTGCTCTCCTCCCCTCTGCTGCTGCCTCATCCTGCTCTCCTCCCCTCTGCTGCTGCCTCATCCTGCTCTCCACCCCTCTGCTGCTGCCTCATCCTGCTCTCCTTCCCTCTGCTGCTGCCTCACCCTGCTCTCCTCCCCTCTGCTGCTGCCTCATCCTGCTCTCCTCCCCTCTGCTGCTGCCTCATCCTGCTCTCCTCCCCTCTGCTGCCTCATCCTGCTCTCCTCCCCTCTGCTGCTGCCTCATCCTGCTCTCCTCCCCTCTGCTGCTGCCTCACCCTGCTCTCCTCCCCTCTGCTGCTGCCTCATCCTGATCTCCTCCCCTCTACTGCTGCCTCATCCTGCTCTCCACCCCTCTGCTGCTGCCTCATCCTGCTCTCCTCCCCTCTGCTGCTGCCTCATCCTGCTCTCCTCCCCTCTGCTGCTGCCTCATCCTGCTCTCCTCCCCTCTGCTGCCTCATCCTGCTCTCCTCCCCTCTGCTGCTGCCTCACCCTGCTCTCCTCCCCTCTGCTGCTGCCTCATCCTGCTCTCCTCCCCTCTGCTGCTGCCTCATCCTGCTCTCCTCCCCTCTGCTGCTGCCTCACCCTGCTCTCCTCCCTCTGCTGCTGCCTCACCCTGCTCTCCTCCCCTCTGCTGCTGCCTCACCCTGCTCTCCTCCCCTCTGCTGCTGCCTCATCCTGATCTCCTCCCCTCTGCTGCTGCCTCATCCTGCTCTCCTCCCTCTGCTGCTGCCTCACCCTGCTCTCCTCCCCTCTGCTGCTGCCTCATCCTGCTCTCCTCCCCTCTGCTGCTGCCTCATCCTGCTCTCCTCCCCTCTGCTGCTGCCTCATCCTGCTCTCCACCCCTCTGCTGCTGCCTCATCCTGCTCTCCTTCCCTCTGCTGCTGCCTCATCCTGCTCTCCTCCCCTCTGCTGCTGCCTCATCCTGATCTCTCTCTCACCATCCCTCCCTCTCTCTACCCATCTCTATCTCTCTCTCCCCATCCCTCCCTCTCTCTACCCATCTCTATCTCTCTCTCCCCATCCCTCCCTCTCTCTACCCATCTCTATCTCTCTCTCCCCATCCCTCCCTCTCTCTACCCATCTCTATCTCTCTCTCCCTAAGTGTGAATCATCATTGAAGGCAATGTCAGGTTGTTGTCCTGATGTGGAGAGGAAGGAAGGAACAAGGGAGGGAGGAAGAGAAGGAAAGAGACAGAGGGGTGAAGTGAGGTTGAACCCTTTTGGTAAAGAAATTTGTACGTAACATTGTAGAACAGTGTGTGTCTCCTTCACTGCCCAAGTCCAGCTGCTCCACTGTTTCTGATCACCTACAGTCCAGGTGTAAACTGGAGGGGTTTATTCCCTGACACCCTGCTTCCTCTGGAGATGTGTCACCCAGTGTTACCTCTCTCCTCACTCCTCTCTCTCAGTCCATATCTGTCTGTTACTCTGTCTGTTACTCTGTCTGTTACTCTGTCTGTTACTCTGTCTGTTACTCTGTCTGTTACTCTGTCTGTTACACTGTCTGTTATCATGTCTGTTACTCTGTCTGTTACTCTGTCTGTTACCCTGTCTGTTACTCTGTCTGTTACCCTGTCTGTTACTCTGTCTGTTACTCTGTCTGTTACTCTGTCTGTTACCCTGTCTGTTACCCTGTCTGTTACCCTGTCTGTTACCCTGTCTGTTACCCTGTCTGTTACCGTTACTCTGTCTGCTACTCTGTCTGTTACCCTGTCTGTTACACTGTCTGTTATCATGTCTGTTACTCTGTCTGTTACTCTGTCTGTTACCGTTACTCTGTTTGTTACCCTGTCTGTTACACTGTCTGTTACCCTGTCTGTTGCTCTGTCTGTTACCTTTACTCTGTCTGTTACCGTTACTCTGTCTGTTACCCTGTCTGTTACCCTGTCTGTTAGTCTGTCTGTTACACTGTCTGTTACCCTGTCTGTTACTCTGTCTGTTACTCTGTCTGTTACTCTGTCTGTTACCCTGTCTGTTACTCTGTCTGTTACCCTGTCTGTTACCCTGTCTGTTACCCTGTCTGTTACTCTGTCTGTTACTCTGTCTGTTGCTCTGTCTGTTACCCTGTCTGTTACTCTGTCTGTTACTCTGTCTGTTACTCTGTCTGTTACTCTGTCTGTTACCCTGTCTGTTACTCTGTCTGTTACTCTGTCTGTTACCCTGTCTGTTACCCTGTCTGTTACCCTGTCTGTTACTCTGTCTGTTACCCTGTCTGTTACCCTGTCTGTTACCCTGTCTGTTACCGTTACTCTGTCTGTTACTCTGTCTGTTACCCTGTCTGTTACTCTGTCTGTTACTCTGTCTGTTACCCTGTCTGTTACTCTGTCTGTTACCGTTACTCTGTCTGTTACTCTGTCTGTTACCCTGTCTGTTACTCTGTCTGTTACCCTGTCTGTTACCCTGTCTGTTACTCTGTCTGTTACCGTTACTCTGTCTGTTACTCTGTCTGTTACCCTGTCTGTTACTCTGTCTGTTACCCTGTCTGTTACCCTGTCTGTTACTCTGTCTGTTACCCTGTCTGTTACTCTGTCTGTTACCCTGTCTGTTACCCTGTCTGCTACTCTGTCTGTTACTCTGTCTGTTGCTCTGTCTGTTACTCTGTCTGTTACTCTGTCTGTTACTCTGTCTGTTGCTCTGTCTGTTACCCTGTCTGTTACTCTGTCTGTTACCCTGTCTGTTACACTGTCTGTTACCCTGTCTGCTACCCTGTCTGTTACCCTGTCTGTTGCTCTGTCTGTTACCCTGTCTGTTACCGTTACTCTGTCTGTTACGCTGTCTGTTGCTCTGTCTGTTACCCTGTCTGTTACTCTGTCTGTTACCCTGTCTGCTACCCTGTCTGTTACCCTGTCTGTTACCATGTCTGTTACCCTGTCTGTTACTCTGTCTGTTACTCTGTCTGTTACTCTGTTACTCTGTTACTCTGTCTGTTACTCTGTATGTTACTCTGTCTGTTACTCTGTCTGTTACTCTGTCTGTTACCCTGTCTGTTACCCTGTCTGTTACCCTGTCTGTTACTCTGTCTGTTACCCTGTCTGCTACCCTGTCTGTTACTCTGTATGTTACTCTGTCTGTTACTCTGTCTGTTACTCTGTCTGTTACTCTGTCTGTTACTCTGTCTGTTACTCTGTCTGTTACTCTGTCTGTTACTCTGTATGTTACTCTGTCTGTTACTCTGTCTGTTACCCTGTCTGTTACTCTGTATGTTACTCTGTCTGTTACTCTGTCTGTTACTCTGTCTGTTACTCTGTCTGTTACTCTGTCTGTTACTCTGTCTGTTACCCTGTCTGTTACCCTGTCTGTTACCCTGTCTGTTACTCTGTATGTTACTCTGTCTGTTACTCTGTCTGTTACTCTGTATGTTACTCTGTCTGTTACTCTGTCTGTTACCCTGTCTGTTACTCTGTCTGTTACCCTGTCTGTTACCCTGTCTGTTACCATGTCTGTTACCCTGTCTGTTACCCTGTCTGTTACCCTGTCTGTTACTCTGTCTGTTACCCTGTCTGTTACCCTGTCTGTTACCATGTCTGTTACCCTGTCTGTTACCCTGTCTGTTACCCTGTCTGTTACCCTGTCTGTTACCATGTCTGTTACCCTGTCTGCTACCCTGTCTCCTACACGGTATTCTACCCGGTCTGTTGCTGTTACTCTGCCTGAGAGGAGAGAGTTAGTACAGATTAGAGAGGAGAGAGTTAGGTCAGGCTAGAGAGGAGAGAGGAGAGAGTTAGTACAGATTAGAGAGGAGAGAGTTAGTACAAGTTAGAGAGGATAGAGTTAGTACAGGTTAGAGAGGAGAGAGTTAGGTCAGGCTAGAGAGGAGAGAGGAGAGAGTTAGTACAGATTAGAGAGGAGAGAGTTAGTACAGATTAGAGAGGAGAGAGTTAGTACAAGTTAGAGAGGAGAGAGTTAGTATAGGTTAGAGAGGAGAGAGGAGAGAGTTAGTATAGGTTAGAGAGGATAGAGTTTGTACAGGTTAGAGAGGAGAGAGTTAGTACAAGTTAGAGAGGATAGAGTTAGTACAGGTTAGAGAGGAGAGAGTTAGGTCAGGCTAGAGAGGAGAGAGGAGAGAGTTAGTACAGGTTAGAGAGGAGAGAGGAAAGAGTTAGTACAGGTTAGAGAGGAGAGAGGAAAGAGTTAGTACAGGTTAGAGAGGAGAGAGGAGAGAGTTAGTACAGGTTAGAGAGGAGAGAGGAGAGAGTTAGTACAGGTTAGAGAGGAGAGAGGAGAGAGTTAGTACAGGATGGAGAGGAGGGAGTTAGTACAGGTTAGAGAGGAGAGAGTTAGTACAGGTTAGAGAGGAGAGAGTTAGTACAGGTTAGAGAGGAGAGAGTTAGTACAGGTTAGAGAGGAGAGAGGAGAGAGTTAGTACAGGTTAGAGAGGAGACAGTTAGGATTTCTGATGTCTGCTACACTAACAGACCCTCCCTCCTCCACCCCTCCACCTCTCACTCCCTTCCCCACCCCTTCGCCTCCCTCCTCCCTTCTCCACCCCTTCGCCTCCCTCCTCCCTTCTCCACACCTCCAACTCGATCTCGACATCCTGAGGGTAGACTGGCGTGGGAGCTGAGGAGAAAGGAGTGGAAAGGAAGAGGAGGAGGAGGAGCTGAAACACACTCAAAATGAAGGAAAGGAGAGAGGAATAAGAGATGTTATATTAAATAAGTAAAGTGATACGGGGAGTAGAGAGAGAGAGAGAGAGAGAGAGAGAGAGAGAGAGAGAGAGAGAGAGAGAGTGGGAGAGAGAGAGAGAGAGAGAGAGAGACAGAGAGAGAGAGAGAGAGAGACAGAGACAGAGACAGAGAGACAGAGAAAGAGAGAGGAGAGAGAGAGAGAGAGACAGAGAGAGAGAGAGAGACAGAGAGAGAGACAGAGAGAGAGACAGAGAGAGAGAGAGACAGAGAGAGAGAGAGAGAGAGAGAGAGACAGACAGAGAGAGAGACAGAGAAAGAGAGAGGGAGAGGGAGAGAGAGAGACAGAGAGAGAGAAAGAGAGAGAGAGAGAGAGAGAGAGAGAGAGAGAGAGAGAGAGAGAGAGAGAGAGAGAGAGAGAGAACAGACATTCTTCTATATGGTCTCTTGGGCACTTCTCTGCCATTTCTCAAGCTAAATTAAGGCTTGAGGTTGGAGTGGGAAGACCCACGAGAGCCAATCTGCCTTCCTAGCCTCTTCTGTTCTGGGGAGCTATGGGCCTGCAATCCAAGTGACAGCCTATTCCCTACATAGCGCACTATTTTGGACCAGAGCCCTATGAACCACTGTCAAAAGTAGTGCACTATTTAGGAATTAGGGTACCGTTTGAGATCCAACCATACTCAATGCGATGGAAGAGGAGATGGCAGAGTGAGAGAAGGATATTTCATTTCCCCCTCCTCCTCTTCTCCGTCCTCTTCCTCCTCCTCGTCCTCGCTCCTCTTCTCCGTCCTCTTTCTCCTCCTCGTCCTCGCTCCTCTTCCTCCTCCTCGTCCTCCTCCTCTTCTCTGTCCTTTTCTCCTCCTCGTCCTCCTCCTCTTCTCCATCCTCTTCCTCCTCCTCTTCTCCGTCCTCTTCCTCCTCTTCCTCCTCCTCGTCCTTGTTCCTCTTCCTCCTCCTCATCCTCGCTCCTCTGCCTCCTCCTTGTCCTCGCTCCTCTTCCTCCTCCTCGTCGTCCTCCTCTTCTCTGTCCTCTTCCTCCTCTTCCTCCTCCTCGTCCTTGCTCCTCTTCCTCCTCCTCATCCTCGCTCCTCTGCCTCCTCCTTGTCCTCGCTCCTCTTCCTCCTCATTGTCCTCCTCCTCTTCTCCGTCCTCTTCCTCCTCCTCTTCTCCATCCTCTTCCTCCTCTTCCTCCTCCTTGTCCTCCTCCTATTCTCCGTCCTCTTCCCCCTCCTCGTCCTCCTCCTCTTCTCCGTTCTCGTCCTCCTCCTCTTCTCCGTCCTCTTCCTCCTCCTCTTCTCTGTCCTCTTCCTCCTCGTCATCCTCCTATTCTCCGTCCTCTTCCCCTCCTCCTCCTCCTCCTCTTCTCCGTTCTCGTCCTCCTCCTCTTCTCCGTCCTCTTCCTCCTCCTCTTCTCTGTCCTCTTCCTCCTCTTCTTCCTCCTCGTC
The DNA here is from genome assembly GCF_036934945.1 of Oncorhynchus masou masou. Lineage (NCBI taxonomy): Eukaryota > Metazoa > Chordata > Actinopteri > Salmoniformes > Salmonidae > Oncorhynchus > Oncorhynchus masou. Next base: position 46,747 of record NW_027013815.1, on the reverse strand, counting down.
ATCCTCCTATTCTCCGTCCTCTTCCCCTCCTCGTACTCCTCCTCTTCTCCGTTCTCTTCCTCCTCCTCTTCTCCGTCCTCTTCGCCTCGTCATCCTCCTATTCTCCGTCCTCTTCCTCCTCCTCGTCCTCCTCCCCTTCAATGTCCTTTTCCTCCTCCTCTTCCTCCTCTTCCTCCTCCTCTCCCGCCTCCTATTCTCCGTCCTCTTCCTCCTCCTCCTCGTCCTCCTCCCCTTCAATGTCCTCTTCCTCCTCCTCGTCCTCACTCCCTCTCTCATTCACTCATCAGAGTCCCTCTGTGAAATCGTTTTTCTTTTTTTTTTAACATGATTGTGGAGCAAATAGGCCTCTGCCTCGCGACTCACAGCGACAAGAGGCTTCAATCATGATGTCAAGTCCCTCTGAAACCTTTATCATTTAGAACAGATGTGAGGAAGACAGAACTCTTCGCCGGCGGCCCCCCCCCCACCCCCCTGGGGCCACTGTCTTTATGAAGACGTATTGTGGACATTTTAATCACCTAGACCTACATATTGACTAGATGAAACCAAAATAGATCTCTCTCCCCGCCCCTTGCTACTCCCCCCCCCCCCACCCCCGACGTTCAATAACCTCTGTCACACTTAGAAGAGGGCCAAGAAGGAGAAACTGTGTCCCAAATGGGGCCACTATTCCCTATATAGTGGGGGGCCCTGGTCGGAAAGTAGTGCAATATATAGGGAATAGGGTGGCATTTGGGATGCAAACCTAGGTGGAAATGGATGAGTTAAAAAAATATATAGTATGTGAAATTAGAGCGAACGAGGCCTGGAGCTGAGAGAGGGAGAGAGGGAGAGGGAGAGGGAGAGAGAGAGAGAGAGAGAGAGAGAGCGAGAGGGAGAGAGAGAGAGAGAGGGAGAGAGAGGGAGACAGAGAGAGAGAGAGAGGGAGAGAGAGAGAGAGAGAGAGAGAGAGAGAGAGGGAGAGGGAGAGGGAGAGTGAGAGAGAAGGAGAGAGAGAGAGAGGGAGAGAGAGGAGAGAGAGAGCGAGACAGAGAGAGAGAGAGAGAGAGACAGAGAGAGAAAGGGAGAGACAGAGAGAGAGAGGGGGAGAGAGAGAGAGAGAGAAGGAGAGAGAGAGAGACATATAGAGAGGGAGAGAGAGGAGAGAGAGAGAGAGGAGAGAGAGAGAGAGAGAGAGACAGAGAGACAGAGAGAGAGGGAGAGAGAGACAGGGGGAGAGGGTGAGTGAGAGAGAGAGATAATAAATTTTTGCTATCATCCAATTATGGTTAAGACCTGTGTGTGAACATTATTTCAGGTTTAATTTATACCTTGAAAGTTATTTCCAATGAGCCAATTAGTAGTTTACAAAGGAGGACTTAATGAACTGTTGAAGACATTAGGACTGTTGACCACACCAGAGCACAGGGAAGGATGCCGTATGTACTGAACGGTTCAATGTTACTGAGGCAACACAGGGACATCAGAGTGAGGGATGTTATCTGTACTGTAGTGTTCAATACCACTGTAGCAACTCATCAGAGTAGCTATGGTTATGACTAAATATCTTTGGGAAAGAGAAAACGTATATTTTTTTAAACCAGGAAAGACGGATGTCCTTAAACCCTGGAGCTCAGAATTCTTACTTGACAAAAGAGAGTTTATTAAAAATAAAAATAAACTCTTTGAATGACAGTCTAGTGACTTACTGACTGCACCTCTGTGTTCTGTGATACCGGGTCCAAGAACCAGCGCCGTGGCGGTAGAACGGTACCAGATTACCTCAGAGAGACAAACTGAATAGTGGAGACAGGTACCAGATTACCTCAGAGAGACAAACTGAATAGTGGAGACAGGTACCAGATTACCTCAGAGAGACAAACTGAATAGTGGAGACAGGTACCAGATTACCTCAGAGAGACAAACTGAATAGTGGAGACAGGTACCAGATTACCTCAGAGAGACAAACTGAATAGTGGAGACGGGTACCAGATTACCTCAGAGAGACAAACTGAATAGTGGAGACAGGTACCAGATTACCTCAGAGAGACAAACTGAATAGTGGAGACAGGTACCAGATTACCTCAGAGAGACAAACTGAATAGTGGAGACAGGTACCAGATTACCTCAGAGAGACAAACTGAATAGTGGAGACAGGTACCAGATTACCTCAGAGAGACAAACTGAATAGTGGAGACAGGTACCAGATTACCTCAGAGAGACAAACATAATAGTGGAGACAGGTACCAGATTACCTCAGAGAGACAAACTGAATAGTGGAGACAGGTACCAGATTACCTCAGAGAGACAAACTGAATACATTTACATTTAACATTTAAGTCATTTAGCAGACGCTCTTATCCAGAGCGACTTACAAATTGGTGAATTCACCTTCTGACATCCAGTGGAACAGCCACTTTACAATAGTGGAGACAGGTACCAGATCATCCAACTAGTGAACTACCAGGTACCTACCAGGTACCTAGACAGATCTAGATGTTTCCTAGTCTCCTCATCCAACTAGTGAACTACCAAGTACCTAGACAAATCTAGATGTTTCCTAGAGTCTCCTCATCCAACTAGTGAACTACCAGGTACCTACACAGATCTAGATGTTTCCTAGTCAATTCATCCAACTAGTGAACTACCAGGTACCTAGACAGATCTAGATGTTTCCTAGTCTCCTCATCCAACTAGTGAACTACCAGGTACCTAGACAGATCTAGATGTTTCCTAGTCTCCTCATCCAACTAGTGAACTACCAGGTACCTACACAGATCTCGATGTTTCCTAGAGTCTCCTCATCCAACTAGTGAACTACCAGGTACCTAGACAGATCTAGATGTTTCCTAGAGTCCCCTCATCCAACTAGTGAACTACCAGGTACCTAGACAGATCTAGATGTTTCCTAGTCTCCTCATCCAACTAGTGAACTACCAGGTACCTACACAGATCTAGATGTTTCCTAGAGTCTCTTCATCCAACAACTGAACTACCAGGTACCTACACAGATCTAGATGTTTCCTAGAGTCTCATCATCCAACTAGTGAACTACCAGGTACCTAGACAGATCTAGATGTTCCCTAGAGTCTCTTCATCCAACTAGTGAACTACCAGGTACCTAGACAGATCTAGATGTTTCCTAGAGTCTCATCATCCAACTACTGAACTACTCAGTACCTACACAGATCTCGATGTTTCCTAGTCTCCTCATCCAACTATTGACTACTCAGTACCTACACAGATCTCGATGTTTCCTAGTCTCCTTATCCAACTACTGACCTACAGGGTACCTAGAAAAATCTAGATGTTTCCTAGTCTCCTTATCCAACTAGTGAACTACTCAGTACCTACACAGATCTAGATGTTTCCTAGTCTCCTCATCCAACTATTGAACTACTCAGTACCTACACAGATCTAACTAACCGTAGAGATGTTTCCTAGAGTCCCCTCATCCAACTAGTGAACTACTCAGTACCTACACAGATCTAACTAACCGTAGAGATGTTTCCTAGAGTCTCCTCATCCAACAACACCTAACATCCAAAAATAAATCTTCAATCGTTAACACCTAGACGTGGAGTTGACTACTGTATATAGACTGGTAGATTAATGTATAATATACCTGGTAGATTAATATATAATATACCAGATAGATTAATATATAATATACCTGATAGATTAACATAATATACCTGGTAGATTAATATATAATATACCTGGTAGATTAGTATATAATATACCTGGTAGATTAATATATAATATACCTGGTAGATTAATATATAATATACCTGGTAGATTAATATATAATATACCTGGTAGATTAACATATAATATACCTGGTAGATTAATATATAATACACCTGATAGATTAATATATAATATACCTGGTAGATTAACATAATATACCTGGTAGATTAATATATAATATACCTGGTAGATTAATATATAATATACCTGATAGATTAATATATAATATACCTGGTAGATTAATATATAATATACCTGGTAGATTAATATATAATATACCTGGTAGATTAATATATAATATACCTGGTAGATTAATATATAATATACCTGATAGATTAATATATAATATACCTGATTAATATATAATATACCTGGTAGATTAATATATAATATACCTGATTAATATATAATATACCTGGTAGATTAATATATAATATACCTGATTAATATATAATATACCTGGTAGATTAATATATAATATACCTGATTAATATATAATATACCTGGTAGATTAATATATAATATACCTGATTAATATATAATATACCTGGTAGATTAATATAGAATATACCTGGTAGATTAATATATAATATACCTGGTAGATTAATATATAATATACCTGATTAATATATAATATACCTGGTAGATTAATATAGAATATACCTGGTAGATTAATATATAATATACCTGGTAGATTAATATATAATATACCTGATTAATATATAATATACCTGGTAGATTAATATAGAATATACCTGGTAGATTAATATATAATATACCTGGTAGATTAATATATAATATACCTGGTAGATTAATATAATATACCTGATTAATATATAATATACCTGGTAGATTAATATATAATATACCTGATAGATTAATATATAATATACCTGGTAGATTAATATATAATATACCTGATTAATATATAATATACCTGGTAGATTAATATATAATATACCTGGTAGATTAATATATAATATACCTGGTAGATTAATATAGAATATACCTGGTAGATTAATATATAATATACCTGGTAGATTAATATATAATATACCTGGTAGATTAATATATAATATACCTGGTAGATTAATATAGAATATACCTGGTAGATTAATATATAATATACCTGGTAGATTAATATATAATATACCTGGTAGATGAATATATAATATACCTGGTAGATTAATATATAATATACCTGGTAGATTAATATATAATATACCTGGTAGATTAATATAATATACCTGTAATCAGAAACACCTAGATGTGTATTATAAACTGGGTGGTTTGAATCTTGAATTCTGATTGGCTGACAGCTGTGGTATACCAAGGGAATGACAAAAACATGTATTTTTACTGCTCTAATGACGTCAGTGACCAGTTCTTAACGGCTATAAGGCACCTCACGGGTTTGTGGTATATGGCCAATACACCGCGGCTAAGGGTGCAGACACTCCATGGGGCATCGTGCCGAGAACAGCCCTTAGCCGCGGTATATTGGCTATATACCACTCTACCTCTGGCTTTATTGCTTACCATTTGGCCACTGGATACACAGTAGACTGGGAGATAAATCTCAGCTGCATTCTGGGAATTGATCCAGAAGTAATTGAGCCAGTAACCATCAGCCAACACAAACAGCAAGTCTTCATCAGCGATGTACAGTTGTCTGCACTTTGACTTTCTCCTGACCCCTCCTGACCCCTCCTGCCCCCTTCTGATGTCTCCATCTCTGACTCTCTCCTGATGTCTCCATTTCTGACCCCTACTGACCCCTCCTGCCCCATCCTGACCCCTCCTGATGTCTCCAACTCTGACCTCTCTCCTGATGTCTCTATCTCTGACTCTCTCCTGATGTCTCTATCTCTGACTCTCTCCTGATGTCTCTATCTCTGACTCTCTCCTGATGTCTCCAACTCTGACTCTCTCCTGATGTCTCCATCTCTGACTCTCTCCTGATGTCTCTATCTCTGACTCTCTCCTGATGTCTCTATCTCTGACTCTCTCCTGATGTCTCTATCTCTGACTCTCTCCGGATGTCTCTATCTCTGACTCTCTCCTGATGTCTCCAACTCTGACTCACTCCTGATGTCTCTATCTCTGACTCTCTCCTGATGTCTCCATCTCTGACTCTCTCCTGATGTCTCCAACTCTGACTCTCTCCTGATGTCTCTATCTCTGACTCTCTCCTGATGTCTCTATCTCTGACTCTCTCCTGATGTCTCCAACTCTGACTCTCTCCTGATGTCTCCATCTCTGACTCTCTCCTGATGTCTCTATCTCTGACTCTCTCCTGATGTCTCCATCTCTGACTCTCTCCTGATGTCTCCAACTCTGACTCTCTCCTGATGTCTCTATCTCTGACTCTCTCCTGATGTCTCTATCTCTGACTCTCTCCTGATGTCTCTATCTCTGACTCTCTCCTGATGTCTCTATCTCTGACTCTCTCCTGATGTCTCTATCTCTGACTCTCTCCTGATGTCTCTATCTCTGACTCTCTCCTGATGTCTCCATCTCTGACTCTCTCCTGATGTCTCTATCTCTGACTCTCTCCTGATGTCTCTATCTCTGACTCACTCCTGATGTCTCTATCTCTGACTCTCCTGATGTCTCTATCTCTGACTCTCTCTATCTCTGACTCTCTCCTGATGTCTCTATCTCTGACTCTCTCCTGATGTTTCTATCTCTGACTCTCTCCTGATGTCTCTATCTCTGACTCTCTCCTGATGTCTCTATCTCTGACTCTCTCCTGATGTCTCTATCTCTGACTCACTCCTGATGTCTCTATCTCTGACTCTCTCCTGATGTCTCTATCTCTGACTCTCTCTATCTCTGACTCTCTCCTGATGTCTCTATCTCTGACTCTCTCCTGATGTCTCTATCTCTGACTCTCTCCTGATGTCTCCATCTCTGACTCTCTCCTGATGTCTCTATCTCTGACTCTCTCCTGATGTCTCTATCTCTGACTCACTCCTGATGTCTCTATCTCTGACTCTCTCCTGATGTCTCTATCTC